>NW_027466220.1:602500-810000 GCF_046127955.1 Nelusetta ayraudi
CCCTCTTGTTCGGGCTGGTTGAAGCCGGGCCATTAGCCCTGCTGGAAATTCTGCTCTCCAGACGTCGAGAAAAAAAATGAAGGTGTTTTTTTCTCTTCACACGCCTCCCGAGTTCAACGCGGCTCACAAGAGAGTGAGAAAGACGTCAATCATGTCCTGTTCCATTCAGTCTGCGCAGCAGGTCCGCCCGCTCACTCTTTAGTAGGCCTCATAATAGAATCTACCTGTGTGCCAGCGCGGGCATGCACCGTGGACGTGGAGGATTATGAAATATGTTTTATGAAAACCGTTTTTTTGTTTTTGTTTTTTTTTTTGCGGCAATGACGGCATCCTTGTCGCACATCTCGCCGTCTGTCACCTCATCCTGTCAGTCATCCACTCGTCCGTCTAAATTAAGAGCTCATCGCTTCCTTCAGTGTCATCCCCCTTTGTTTTTCCCTTGATTGACAGGTGACAGTTTTTCATCATCTGTAATGTGTCTAATAACTTATAAATATATATGTATATATTTACATATATATATATATATATATATTTTTTTTTTTTCTTTCACAGGTATGTAAAATTTGTCTTGCTTTCCATTTCTATATTGGGAAAAGCTTAATGTACTGCCCATAAATACCATCAATGCATTAATAAAAGTGTATACTCGCAGGACAATAAAAGGTAGCGGAGAAAGAAGCGGCAGAATAAAAAGTGTGATGTCACCATGGCAGCGCAGAGCAGCCTGCGCTTGACTGTGGCGCTCTCCAAGGTGCTGAAAGAAAGGAGGCAGCGATGGCAGGGCGGCAGGGAACAGTTGGAAACAGAGGGCCGCCCTGGGTCCTGCACTGCGTCGGGTACCAAAAAACAGCTGATTTGCGGTTGTTTTTTTTGGGGTTGTTTTTTTTTTTTTTTTTCGGATCTTGAAAAAACAACATGTGGGTCAGATTGCAGGTAAACTAAACAGTAAACTACAGATAACTATATTGGTCATTATTCACCCTATGAGGATCACGCCCGCCACGCGGTTCAGCTGTCTAAACGTGTTTCACCATCTGATAACATAACCCGTGATTGGAGAGGAGAATCAACATGGCCACCGTCTGCTTCCAAAACTAACAGCTAGATGAAGAAATAAGAGGATACAATAAAGAACTATCACTCTGCACTGTTGCTGAAGTGTTTCCCTGATGGATTACTTTTCTCCTCAACGGATTGTAAAAACAACGCTCTGTGCTACGCCAACGCTGCGCGAGGAAGGATCAGCGTCCCAGTGGCCTTCCACTTAGCGTGCGCAAAGTTGCACCAACGTTACACAATTAATCTATGCACCCGCCGATTGGACCGCCCCTCCCCCCACCCACGCCGGCCGAGCGAGCGAGCGAGTTCAAAAAGGACGGATGCGGAATTTCGAACAAGCCCCCGCGACGCATTTTTTAAAGAGCGACGCGAAACGGCTTGACTTCTGTCCTTTGGCCTTCAGCCGCTCACGGAAGGTAAGCAGCAGATGAAAAAAGCAAAACACACACACACACACACACACACACACACACACACACGGCAGAATGTTTTCATCTTCAAAAGGCCCAATTTATCTACACAAAGAAAACAAAACTCCTCGCACCTTCAGCACAGCGTCAGATGCTGGATGAAAAGAGACGTCCCACTTCCTGTTCCTCTCACTCTTACACTTTATTTCACCAGACACTATTTTTGAGTGTGTGCATCCATGCATCTGTGTGTGTGTGTGTGTGTGTGTGTGTGTGTCACAGTCTTTTGCACACACATCAGCTTTATTAAAGATCAAACTAATTGCTCCATAGACGCTCGAGCCCTTGCAAATCACTGATAGGGCACACAAGTCACTGTGTGCGGAAGTGAGTGGGTGAGCGTGCGGCTAAAGCAGTGAGTGGGTGAGTTGTCAGACCGGATTTGACTTGAGGGAGCGTCGGACGTTTGCCGCGGAAGGGGGGGTCACTCCAGAGGAGAGGACCGAGGGACCAGGAACGTATGGAAACCAACCCGTCTGTTGATTTTGAAATATTTTAGAGAGAAAGTTTCACGTCTCCGCATTGATTGACGGGGATGCGATAACTGCGCAAACGGTATCGGGTCACCAGTTTGTCTGTTGGAAAACCTGGAGAATAACCCTTTCACCCAAATCTTTCTCGGGTCAAAATGATCAGTAAGCGAAGGGGGGAAAAAACAACTTTTAGTAAATGTCACCCAGAAAAACAGATTTTTCTTCTCGCCTACAACGCTGAACCAAAGAAAAAAAGGACGTAACCTTTGTTCCGTCTCTGTCTTGATTTACACAGTCCTATAAAAAAAAAAAAGAAAAGAAAACCTGCCTTGCTCTCAGCCATCCATCACTACATCCATCACCCTTGATGGGCTGCCCAGGTCATTACACTCTGCACTGATGGTTTTGTTTCCCTAATTACCCTAATTATGGCTGTCAGTTATAACCTGGTGCTCTGCAGGGGCCCGGCCGCCCCGCTGCGACTCGATCTGACCTTGGCTGTCGAGTGCCTGCGAGACCCGGGTGCCCACGGCTGACCTCCGCGCATCCTCCGGCTCGCTCCGCTCGGTCACACTCACTCGTCTGTTCCTCCGACTCTCCTCCATAAACTCTCTTTCCTTGCCTTGTTGAAACATTTGCGTTTCATCCTCCTCCACCTGTTACCTCGGGCTCGGAGACGTCGTCTGTTGTAGGTTTAAGCGCATTACCGTTTGTTTTGAAGGCCCATTAGAGCGTGAAGAAGGGGAAGCCGCCCACGGCCGACGGCCAGATCCCGCACAACACCGAGAAAGATGTTATTGTTTGTGAAAATGAAGTTAAAAAGAAAAGGCGCGACTGTTGTTCGGCTGGTGAGCGCTTGTTTCTTCTTTTTTTTTTTGTTGACTTTGCGCTGAGATCATCCTACGCTGCATCTGGCCTTTTTTCTCTTTAGCCCGTTACACAATGAGACCAATAGAAGGAATGAACACGTCCAGCCGCAAGTGACATGTTATTTGTTCTTAAGCCATTTTGTGCAGACGTGTGGTTGCTTCAGGACGCAGCGGGTGCAGAGAAGGTGACCAGCAGCTTTATGGTCACCTTTGACTTAAATTATGCGCACACGTCGCAGAACCAGTGGGGGGGGGGGAAATGAGCAACCGTGCATTCTTCACACAGACCAACAAACTACAAGAACTGCCTTTAAGTGAGGCGAGCGCATCAACGTCCCTTCGGTGAAACGCAGCGGAGAAAAAAAAAAAAAAAACAAGAAAAAAAAAAAAACCCTGCAGCTTCCTGGAATACCAGCCGATTTGCCGCTTTGCATATTCTCTGCGCGCGACTTCACAGCGCTTAGGCTAAAATATCGTTGTGGATATTGCCATTGTGAGTCATCTCCTCCTGGACCTGTGTTTTAGCAAGAGGCTGTTTCCAAAGGTGCGTGATGAGTAATGCGACCGGCGGAGAAGAAGACAGTTAATCACCGTAGCTCAGTGATTTACAGTTCACTCTGCAGGATTCGGTCGTGCTACGTGGTTCCCAGGATGCTGCAGTCGTATGAGCTAAAAGCCTCACACACACACACACACACACACACACACACACACACACACAACCAGTCTGTCTCTGTGTGCCTGCGACGCCGCGCTCTCTGACGCACTTTTATCCTGTTCTGTGGAGGCAAAATCCAAAAACCTCCATTCAACAGATTCAACAGGATGCGCAGCTCGTAGTATATTGAACCCAGAATTGTAATTTCTGCAGACAATTTCCAGACCTGGTCCTCCATAACTGTCTATTGTAGCTCAGCCATTAGCTGACAGTTTGCACTCTAATCCTTCATGCAGCTCACTCTAATTATGATTAATGAAATGTTCTAAATCTTCATGCAGCTCAGCACTGTGTGTATTTGTGAGAGGGCTCCCTGATGATGATGTATGCGTGTGTGTACGTGTGTGTGTGCGTGTGTGTTATTTGAACATGCAACTGTAGGTTCTGGGAGCAGAGCCCTGTTCTCGCTCTGTATTAATCTTTATGAAAACACTGCTGTCACACTTGCCGGCGTCACTTTCTCTTTGTTATTCCAGCCTCTTTCGATTTCTGCCCCCGTTTTCTTCTTCTCTCCCTCTCGGCCCCGCGCAACCCATCCACCATCTTGATAAGTCCGTGTCCGCCCCTCCCTCTCGTTGCTGCACGCGCGCACGTCCGTCCTTCTCTCTCAGGCATTTTCTTCCTCCGTGGAACATATGTCCCTTCACGAATAAAGACCCGGCGTACAACAGCAATGAAGGAAATAGATGGCGGGGGAGCACAAAGGCAGGGAGGAAGTAGACCTGCACAAAAGGGAACACGATGCACAATACCGCAGAAACCCATTTCCGTTTTCATCCCTTTGGGCAAACACACCAGGATGCAAAAAAAAAAAAAAGGAAAGACGGCCGGCCGGCCGGCCCGTTCGAAAAACAAATCTCTTCATTTCCTGGATGTTTTAGTGGCATTAACATTTGCATGCGCTGTCCGTCCGTTAACAAATGTTACCACGGCACATCCAAGCGCAGTAATAAGCTTTGCGCAGGGAGTGCTGGTGCCCAGGAACAGGAGGGAATAATCAAAGTGGGAGCTTGAAGCTAAACCCTGAGATGAGGCACAGCGTGTGTTCCTCATGCCCAGCTCCCGCCACACTCCAAGCAACCGCCTGGTTATTTTCAAGTGGGGTGGGGACAAGCTTCCTGTGGGGCTCTTGGGATAATCTCGTGTTGCTTTTCCTCGAGACCTTCACGCAGGCACGCGGCAGCTCTCCTTCCACTCGCCAGCGACGACCCATACAGCACTCCAAAGCAACACACCGGGTTTCAGTTACTGGCAGCTACGCAGATGCTGGATAGTGCACTACAAACACATTACTCTGACTCACTCACTCACTTCTCTCTCACTCACACACACACACATACAAAGGTGTGCGCTTTTTAATAAACACAATGAAATTATCAGCCACGGGCTGCGGGCACTGCCTACCAGTATACTAAAGCAGGAACAATCAATCACTTTTTAATTTCTGAAGCAGTCTGAAGTGACTGATGCAGCTTCATATCTCCATAGGTAGTCAATCAAAGCCTGAACTGGGAGGAGGGGCGGGCAGGGGTGAGGGAGAGATATTCAGCGTCAATACGCTCAACAACAAAAAAAGAAAGAAAGAAATGAAAAACTGCATCCCTCTGTTCTGATGTTGACGTGTCTGAAGGATCTCTGGTGGAATTTCATTGAACCTCAGTGAGCCCTGACTACAGTCATCCAAGGCTTTAAGGCCGGTGACCTGCTGCGATGCATTCACGGCACCGCCATTGCAGCCATGTCTCAGCCGTGATGCATTTCACATTGCACGGAGCAGCTACGCATACTGGCTCAAAAGCTACCTGTGCTCTTAGTGCTCTGTTTTATGTTTTAATTTAACCAATTTTAGGGTTGTAATGGGCATAACACATCTCCCGTACCCACAGATGTTTGGCACCATTGACGACAGTATAGTTGAGCCCAAAGCCCAAGCAGCATTTCCTTTGGCTGGTAAGCCAAGGATGGGAGGCTGTGTTACCAACAGCTATGAAGAAATTTGAAGAAACTAGGATAGTAGGTGATCAATACACAGCAAAAAAGACAACAAATGTCTATGTTTACATTTATTATCTTTTTTTTTGTTCCTGACAAAACCTTTTGCTCTGCACTGTCTTGACTGGTTGCACTGACTGCAAACCAGCTTCATTCTTCAGACATGGGGTTCACGCACAGCAAGGGCACTTGTATGTGAGAAATAATGAGCGCAGCAGCAGCAACACGGACTCAGATATGGTAATAAACATGATTGAGAATTTAATACGATATCAGAGCTGGCCAGACTTACAGAGAGTGCCAGCCCTAGAATTAGCCACGCCACATGAATTAAAAAACTGACTGATTCCTTTAAATCAAGAAGGGACAGATTGGGGGGAGGGGGGGTGGGAGGTGGGGGAGACACTGATTATGATGGTTATTTTGAGCACGTCGAATGTGACAGGAATGAAACTCAACCAGTGATTTTCACACGGCACTATCAGAAAAAGCTGATAAACCGCAGAGTGTGATGTGATACAATCTTCTGTAAATCATCTGCACATTAGAACCTGCGTTCTGCAAATTAGCCATACCACGCCTGAACGTTGGTGAACTGAATGAAACATTAAAAAAAAAAAAAAAAAAAAAAAAAAGAAGCTTCTCATCATTTTCTTGAGTCGCATTTGAGGTGTCAGACTACTCAGATTTACAAAATTTAATTTGCATATCAGAGAAGATGGGGGGACCCAACAGTGACAGCCGAACCGTTCGGAGACCTACATAGAATTAGATTGCTTCGGAAGACACCCTCGAGGTCACGTTCAACATAATGGAGGTAAATCAAATGTTCAGCTATCTTGATTGGAAAGAGAAATGGTCGCGGCGATGAGCGGCGGGATAAATGATAGATAGATGGCAGATGGCACATGCAAACCTGGGCCAACTGTGAGCATATCCCTGCCTGTAGGGCAAACAGACCATTACAGTATATGGCTTCAAAGACTACATTAATAAAGTATGGGCATAAAAAAAAATGCTGAGTGAATTAAAAAAAAGAAGAGCAAGCTACTGATACGGATGTCACATCCGTTTCCTGAAAAACAAATTTGATGTAAAAAGAAAAAAGAAAACTGAAGTAAAATCAAATGACTAGTTCCTATAACTACTAACAATTAAAAGCTCATGAACACGTTAACCGTCATCACACACTGTGTTTTGATTGAACGGGCATAATCAATGATCTGATTGGACATATAATTAGAAAATTCGACACCCAGATTTGGACCTGGATTAGAAAGTTGACCCCGCAGCAGACGAACCCACCTGTTCCGCTCCTGGCTCACACCATGGTGCTTACTGCTTCCACACACACGGACGTAGACATGTGCAGGTGAGAAACATGGAGAGGAGACACAAGAGAAGATGCCACAGTGAGGTGAGTGAGGTGAAACACTGACATGAAAACACACAAACACACACACACACACACACACACACACACAATGACATGACATGACATGAATAAACACAGAGCTGAAGCGTGGAGAAGTGACACAGAGGAAAATGGTGCGAATGGACTGAAAGAGCGGGTGTTTTTTTAAACAGAACACTGACACTGACAAAGACATCTAGCCAACAGTGCACTGTTGAAGGGGCGTGAACAGCGGTGTAGGAGAGGGCCTACGGGGGGCACGTTTACACCGTCAATTCTATTGAACTCTTTCAAACTAGACCGTCCCACTGTTTCACTGAGCACCGAGTAAAGGCTCCGGATTGATTTGTCGGTTCCCACAATACCGTGTGAGTATTTAAGATGGGAAGCTGTTAGTTAGACTAAACAGGCTTGTCGTGTTGAAACTGCAACAGCACCAAAGAAAGATTCTTCCTTGTTTAAGATACGAGCAGGAGGGGACGAGCACGGGGGCCATGATCTTTGCCTGCGACGTGGCCTGACTATTAATTACATTTCATTACGTTACGTCACGTCACGTCACGTCACCTTACCTTACGTCACGTTAGGTTAGGTTATGTTACATTGCGTTACCTCATGTCACCTTACCTTACCTTATGTCAGGTTACGTTACGTTACGTTACATTACGTTACGTGGTCAACATACGCACCAAGATCCAACTGAGGTTGGCACTAAGGGACTGAGGGAATCAATCCGCTGTTGGAAGCTGATCGGACCAAAAACAATGTTACGCCAATCCAATCAGTTTACATGACGAAATTCTAATCAGCCAGCGTATAATCGCGATTACTCGCAGTCCATGCAGATGCGCCTGCTTTCCATATGATTAATGTCAAAAATGGCAGCATATTGAAGTGAAGGATGCACTGATGTAGGGTTTTTAAAACACACAGGCTTTCGCAAAACAATGCAAAAACTCAGGCCGAGGTGCATCGAGCCGAGACCCACGGAGAAATATTCATACCAACGCGGAAGCAACGCAGCGCATTGCATGCGCCAGGCGCATTGTGCCATTAGAGGCAATAGTTGCAAGAAAAGGGAGCTGAAGAAGAACAGAGAAGACGGGGTGAGGGGGGCGGGGGGGCGTGGGGGATGGGAGGAAGCAGCACTCAGAAAAGATGCCAAGACAGTAGGAGGTCTGGAAGAGGGACAAAGGAGAACGGTGGCAGATGAGAGGAGGATCAAAGAGCAGGATGACAGGATGACGAGTGGAGCCGCCAGTTCAATTTGGGATTTCTCAAAATAGCGCCGCTATCTCCCAGCAACGGGAAACCATTAGGGTTAGTTTGTTTGTTTGCTCAGCAATAAATTTTGTCATGTTGCGTGTTGTTGGTAAAAAAAAAAAAAAAAGCAAGAAAGAAAGAAAAAAAAAAGCCCCATAGCCAAATTAAAACTCGAGCTGAGTTTATTATTCGATATTTGTTTGTTTTTCTGCACCTCACAATCAGTGACGTGTGAACATTCGAACTGGCAGGCGTGTGACCGCGGCGCCCGAGTCCACCGATAAGATCCAATCCAGAGCACGTTAGCGCACATTAGCGGCTAATGATGAAACTGTGAGCATAGTTTCTGATAAATGCCAGTGCTGGGAAATTGCTGCTGTGCGCAGGAGTGGAGATGCAGCCTGCTCACCAAATCTTTTTAAAGCATCTTTCCGCCTCACAGGCAGGTGTTAATGACTTTAATATATTCTCTTATCTTCAAGTCCCTTTTTTGTTATTTTTATCGTGCGCTGCGTGGACATCATTTTTATACACTGAAATGATTCAAGCCCATTCGCCGACGTGCCTGAAAGTGCAAAAAAAAATAAAATAAGAAAAATTGCAAGGAAAGCCCATGGGCCATTGCTGTGCATTCAAGAAGTAATAGTTTGACTCATCTACAAATATAATATGGAAGCCACAGTCTCAGATTAAAGAGAAAATACATCTTTGTGCATCTTAGAGACAGAACGAGGGGGGAAGAAGGACTGAGCTCGTCTTTGGAGATTTCTCTACTGAACTACATTACTTCTAATAATTTAACATGTTTCTTTGGTGGCTTGTGATGTCTTGAAAGCGACGGGTAGCTCTGTTGCCGGAGCAGTGAGGAGTGCGAAGGCCGTTTAAAGGTGGAGGAGGTTTTGTTTTATTTCCTTGCAATGTTTGAGACGCAACAGGAACCCATTTGGTGTCATTTTCAAGGTGACAGGGGCTGGAACTATACGACAGAGAGAAAGTGAAAATCACACAGCAGAAATAAAACAAACAGCCACTCTTGCGCGCTACAACTTAGTCGATATTAGGGCAAGAGTGCGCAATTTCTTTTCACACAGCTGACAACAAAGCAGCGTCCTCGATGGGGGGGGGGGGGGGCTTTCTTTGTTTTTCCAAATATGAGCACGTCACCCTTTGTCCGGATTCCAAAATGTGCGTCAGAACAACGGCCGATGGAGAACCGGGTGGAGCATGGGGGAGTCGGGGAGGGACTTCCTGTGCGATGGAGACTGATCAGAGCACTTCTGGCGAGCCGGCAAACATGATTAAACATCAGCGAGCGCTCGTCAGAGCAGTCGCTCCGGGGCTCCGTCTTTTACATCTGCTGCTCCTGTGCGATAGCGGCTCGTCCCATTCTGTCAGCACAATCAGTCCCCCGCCCCCTCCACACCCTCCCTCAGGCCTTTACCCTGCCCTCTTATCTCCATAACGTCGTCTTCCTTCCTTTACCTTCTAGTGACGTTCCACAATGGATCCCTTCCATCTGCTCTCCGCCTTTCAATTGTACAACCTGATGCGGGGCGGGGGGGGGGGACCGACATGCGTCTGTCTGCTCAGCCCCTGCCTGCCGCCTTTCATCTCCCTCTCCCTCCATGTGTGCCGCTTGTATGTTAAGTGGGTGATCAGTGAAAGTGGTGCAACTCTCTCCGTCCTCCTCCTCCTCCACCTCCTCCACCTCCTCCTCCTCCGTCCCTGCTTCTTCTCGCTGCCTCGGCCGCTCCCGCTCCTCGACTCCTCCCCAGTTTCCGTCCTGTCCACTCGCTTCGCCGTCGCTTTGGCTGAGTTACTCATCGCTGCACTCCTCTCCCCTCACACCCGTCCTTCTGTGTCCCCCCCCCCCAGTCCCAGCCTACCCCCGGTGTACCCGGTGTCATTCTTCAGATAATTATTTATTAAGGTATTTATGCCTCCGCCGTGGCTGTCTGTTGCTGCCATCTGTGCCCAGTTAGGTGCCCGCCTCCTTGTGCCATTCGGCCGTACCCGCAGGGGAGGGAGCCATACAGGAGGGCAAAGGCACTCCCACGCCAAAACACACACACACACACACACACACACACACACACACACAATCTCCCTCCTCCTCCACTGCTCTTATTTCTTCGACACACAGACCAAGTCTGAAACACCTTCTGCTGACGGCGCTCCTCTCCCCTGCGCTGCCCCCCAGGGGCGAGGTGGGGTCAGCCGGGGATGAGAGTCACGCAGCTAGCCGTCCTGCTCTCCAGCCCGCTCGGCTTTGTTCTTTGCTGTCAGCGCTAAGGGGGTGGTAGCGAGAGTTGCTGCTGCCGCCTCGATAAAGTTATTTGGAGGGCACGGGCAGGAAAGCAACATTCCAGGAGCAGTTCGCAAGCAATTTGTGGATCACCTGCAGGGTGTTTGTTCGGTTTCCAGGGGGGTGAGGCGTGAGGGCGGTGGAGACGTTGTTGCTTACTTGTTGTCCCAATGCCTCCCCCAAAGCCTTTGTGCGCTCAATTCACATGGGTAAATAAGTTTGTCCGTTCAATTGCTACTACCCATGTATCCCTCATGCCTGCTCTACGTCGACATGATGGTAAAGCAACATCCAACCTCCTCGTAACTTCTCTGCTATTAGAGCCTCTGTCCCTGTGCCCAAGGTGAGGGAACGTCTCCATGTGTAACTGCGAATAAATTCGTACAGTCTTTCTCCTGCAAAAGTTCATTTCAAAAGGTCATTTCTGTTGACTTCTTTGTTCCTTTCGCTGGTAACACACCTGCTATACTGCACAAGACTGCCCCCTCTGCCCAACAATATGGGTACGCATGTGCAAGAAAACACACTGAACATGGAGGACAAACAGACCATTCAGAGACGTGTCTGTATATAACGCTGTGCATGAATGTCACCCAAACCGTTCAACGTAAAGAGATTTTTTTTCATTCAACAAGAAGCCTTTTTATTCTTATTTAAAGGAGAGCTGCAAACAGTCGGTCGTTGCTTGGACTGTGTACTACCAAAGAAAAGAAATGTTGCCTTTCACACAGTGAATCCACATTTAGGCTGAGGGCAGAACGTCATTTAGCACTCTACACACCCCCCCCCCCTACCCCCCTCTCCACTGAACAGAACATGTTGCAGTGATGTATAACATGCAAATGCAACCTGTGCCAGACCCTGAAGGATTTGGGCGCACCGCAAAGTGGTGATACAACGGAGAATAAGAGGCGGGGCGGGAGGGAAGGATGGAGGCAGAGGAAGGGAAAACACAGACAGAGATCAAGGAAACACAGAGGGGGAAGGCGGAAGGGAGGGAGGAAGGGTAGGAGGGAAAGTGGGAGGAGGGCGGGGAGATAACGCGTGGGGGGGGGGGGGGGGGGGAGTGGAAGGAGCCTGTGGGACTGCAGCAGGGTTGTGATCATGCATCCTGGATCTCAATAAGTAAACAGAACAAATACTCCTCCTCCCTCCCTGCTCTTCTCACAAGCCATTCCAAGTCCCCGGCCGTCCATTCCTTCATCATGATCTCTATCTGTCGGCTTCTTCACTTCTTGGCAGTCCAACTTTCTCTCTCTCTCTCTCTCTCTCTCTCTCTCTCTCTCTCTCTCTCTCTCTCTCTCTCATCTCTTCGGCTCCCTACAGCAGCTTTCTTTCATCCAATCGTTTTATTTTTTTGCTCCATTTCTCGTTGCCCGTCTCCAGCTCCCAGTACATCTCTCGGCATCAAGTGGCTTTTCGTCCCCCTGATGACGGTATCGTCCATGAGTACTTGGACGGTGACACCATCGGCAGTTATGAAACAAGACCAGTGAGTTCATAACCCACTTTTCACTCAAAGCGGTGACATTGACGATATTATTCATTCGCACCGGTGGCGGTACAGTACATGTGTAGCCACAGCTGAACGGAAGCATGTCTGGCCATCATTCATTCATTTGTGTCTTGCTCAAGGGCACGAGGACGACGGAGACCGGGATGGAGCTGGATTCGAACCACCAACCCTTCGGTTATGGGACGACTTGACCTACAGGGTCTCCATCTATCCGGGTTTTTACAAACAGGGTGGAACAGAAGAATGTTTGAAAGAAATTCGGTCGAGTTTAAAAAGGGTGGAAGTG
The DNA here is from genome assembly GCF_046127955.1 of Nelusetta ayraudi. Taxonomy (NCBI): domain Eukaryota; kingdom Metazoa; phylum Chordata; class Actinopteri; order Tetraodontiformes; family Monacanthidae; genus Nelusetta; species Nelusetta ayraudi. The sequence continues at coordinate 614,869 of NW_027466220.1, forward strand.
AAGACTGAAAGACGTGGGCCGAGTTCTGAAAAAAAAAAAAAAAATTGGCAGGAAATGTTTTTACAAAATTTCAGTTTGGCTTCATTGTTTTAGGATCCCACTTTCTTGCCTTGCCTCCTGTTGTAAATAGTTTTTATTCCACAATCATTAAAGGCACATCTTGACAGCAGAGTTTAACCACAACATGCTGCCTGGACTTTAATGCGGAAAGATTTCTGCAACAGCAGTTCAGTTTAGACGGCTTTCATGGTCTTTCAGGCTTTTGGCTGTTGGCGATCAAGCCAGAAGATTTGTTCCTTTGATTTGGTTGGAAAAAAAGACATGTTTGTACTCTCACTGAGTCTTTCTAAAAGCCCTGAGATCCTCATTTAGATGCATTTGCACAACTTTGGACTTCCAATTGAGAGTTGAGCTGAATAACTCATTGGATGACATGGAAATCAGTTTCTTTCCTGGCAATGAAACTGCTTGGCTGCCAAATACTTCTGAAATATCTAAAAACGATACCCTGTGTGAGCGGAAAAATGGAATGCAAAAAAAAGAAAAAAAAAACTTTGTCAAACTCTGAAATCAACTCCTTTTGGCTGCAGTATCTCAAAATGGCCAGCAGTTTAAAAGACACGATTGGGTCAGAAGGATGCAGGTTCGATCCTCTGGATTGGGGCCTTTTTGGGCGGAGTCTGCACGTTCTCATTGAGTGTGCGTGCTTTCTCTCATGGTGCTACGGCTTCTTCCCACGGTGCAAAGACGTGAGGCGCACAGGGGATTCTAAATTGTCCGTAGGTCAGAGGGCGAGTGTGTTGTCCTGACCCCGCTTTCACCCAAAGACAGCAGTGATTGTATCCAGCAGAAACGAAATGCGAAGAGGAGCCTGTATCCCGTGACATACCGAAACCCATGCCTTGAACTAATTCTTCTCTGTTGAAGTGACAGTCTGTTTGTACTGTACTGCCAAGTCTAAGAGGAGGAGGAGGAGGAGGAGGAGGGGGAGGAGGGGGGGGGAGGTCTTGGTGTCCTCTCTAAAGTGAAGAGGAGCACGGAAGCCACGGAGAGGGTGCTTCATTAGTGTGAACGCCAGTCGGTAACACGGTGGTAGTAGAGCATGTGGCTGTGACTGACTGTGCGCCTACGTCTGCTTGAGCACCTCCGTCTAGAATTAGGAGTCACGCCGAGTAGCGGTAAGGATCAGAGTTAGATAAGCACTTTGGCAGCTGGCCAGATACAGCCCCATACACACACACACACACACACACACACAAACACACACAAACACACACAAGCAGCTTACGCCTCTGGGGGTTCTTGTAAGGCACCGCAGAGAGGTTGTTTGGCACAGCCTGCGCTGTGCATCCTCTGAAAAGAACCACCTGCAGATGGCGAGGGCCAGTTGATGATTCCGGTAATACCTCGCCAGGGCCTGTCCCTCGTCGGACACCACATCCACATCCACACACACACACACACACACACACGTGCACGCGCACACACGTCTCCACACCTGTAGTTTCGTGTGGGCCAGGCACCAAGGAGGAACACAACAGATGCCCAAAATTGAGGATCAGTGACGATCACATGCGCATGCAAAGACTCAAAATTGGAAGTCTGTACCTGCCATCAGTCAAACCCCGCAAGAGACTCATTTGCAAAACAAACACACACACACGCAGAAGGAACACTTACAGTGGTGCTACCTCCACCTGGGCAGAGAAATCTTCCACCTCGGCGTGACTGGCTCACATTACCGAGCGCACACTTGCACTCCTCCATCTGCTGCCCCCGTCCCTCAGGACCTCGGACCACCCTCCCCCCTTCACAGTCACAATCATCAGAGCCATTTGTTTTGTTTTTCTGCAAATATTTTGATGGCTGAATATTTATTTTTTTTGTTAATTAGTCACCGCATGTGCTTAAAAATAGATTCCTCCTGCGAGGAACTGATCATCACCATACCTTTTCTTGGTACCGCAAACAAGATTACGCTGTAGTGAACAGTTTGCAGCCTCCGTTTCCAGACTTGATGTTTAGTATCTCTCATGGCCACATTTCTGTTTATTTGGTCCAAGGAGGAAAAAATCAAAACATTTAGCAAAAGGCAGAGAGGAGCTGCAGCTTCACAGAAGAAGTCGGCAGCATTATATAAAAAAAAAAAAATGTTCTGCAAAAAATGCAGCTCCCAACTGATTGAAACCCTGACAGTTTCTCTTTTAAAAAACCGTGGGCACGTGGGTCGCAACTCAATACGAAAAACACTTCATTTTTCCTCAGTAAAGGTTACTGTGTCTTTCTTTCAACGACCTTCCGGAACGCACGGTCTGAATCTTCTTTTGGCAGTAGGACCGAGTGGCGACGTTTCCCAGCAGGGCTCTCGCTGGCGTTCTGGCCGCTGGTGATTCACGTAGCGAATAAATAAAACTTTAGCTCATTTGTTTGCCTGGGAAGAGGTTTGGACGCGACAAATATTGAACAGCACGTTGCGGCCTGTGCTGAGGGGCAGAGGGAATCGCCAACACACACGCACACACACACACACATAAGGACACACACTCAACACCTGCGCAAAGACACATGGAGGTGCGTAGGTGCCCCGGCAGAGCTGAAACAAACAAACAAGCTCTCACGGCTCTTGGTCTTTTATTGCACTTTTGTCTATTAGCGCTGGGGTTAGTGCACACACACACACACACACACATACACACAATCATGCACACATGCGCGCACGCACACAGTTTTATCCTGCATTTATTATGGTGTGCAATTTAATTTAACGTTCATGCGTTGATGCCCCTGTGTGTGTGTGTGTGTGTGTGAGAGAGAGAGATGTTGTGTGTGTGAGTGTGTGTGGGGTTTTATAAGAGGGGTCACAGGTCACAGGGGTCAATAAAAGCCTCTGTGGTGCAGTGACAGGTGGGGTCACAGTCAAAGGTGCGGTGACTGGCGGGGTTACACATGAACAGGAGGAGGGAGGCTGGGACGCCGCATTCACAAGTCGGGTCGCTTGGCCCTGACGCATGCAAGCTCAATTTCTTTTAGCACCAAAAAAAATAAATAAATAAATAAAAAAAGAACCCCAGCTGCGATGCAGGTAAGGTAAGTGGAAGGCAGGGAATAGACACGATGGAGAGAGAGAGAGAAGCACGCTTTGGTTCCACTTTTGGAAAATTCCTCCTCTCTCCCCTGCAGCATGATATTTACTGAGCTGCGTCTCACTCGGCAGTATATGAAAGGCTTTCTACAGCCTGATATCATGAGCCCTTATGGGGAGCGTGCAGCTCCATCTGGCTCGCGTCTGAGTGTTTTCTAAACTGGCAGACAGGCATTAGTGGACGGGTGGTGGCGGGGGGGGGGGGGGGGGGGGGCGTAGAGGGAAAGCCAGGGTAGAACAACTGTAATTTAGAGAGAACCAATTGGCTGATGAGTTGTTTGGACGCCGTTCCAGGGCAAATAGCGTCTTAAAATTACAGGATGCATGAATAGCTGCTAAGATCCTGGCTGGGGCAGGTGGGGGGGCGGGAGGGGGGGGGTAATTTGGTCCTTTCAAAATGAGCTGATTTGAGCTGTTTGAGGTGCACTTGGTTTGGCATCGAAAGCGCCCGAGTACTGAGTTTAAAGGCTGTGCAGAGCGCACTCTATCTGTCTAAATGATCTAAAATCCTGTTAACATTGTTAAGCAACACGCAGTTAACCGCTGAACACTGACTTGAAATAAAAAAAATATATATATCTGATTGGCTTTAACCTTGTGTGTCTGAGTTGATTCCCGCAGGTGTGTTGGGAAAACACAAGACGTGACTGGCCGGGACCCTACTGTCTACTTCAGGCGGGGCTGGTTGAGAAGGGAACAGTAGGCGGCATGCCTTTCTACATGACAGGACGAGGCAGGTTGCATTCCTCACTCAGAGAGTCTTCGAACCCAGACTGATCAAGGCACAAGTCTGCAAGTTGTTTGACTTCACGAGAGACAGCGGCGCATCAGGCGGAGCTCTAATCACCTGCGGCGTTTTTTGATTTTGTGTTGTTTCTTTACACCACTTTTCCGCGAGCGCGCCAATTACTATTCAGCCCGCGCGTGCAAATTGCCACGCCGCTGATTGTCTCGCCTTCGCATGTGAAAAAAACAACACTGGCACCGGCGCCGCGTGAGCTCATTTGTGAAGTAAAACAACCACAGATCAGAGTTTAATCAGCCTGAGTAATCAAGGCTGAGTTCAAAGACCCCCGCGACCCCCCCCACCCCGCTGTCCCGTCTAGCACGGCACATCGAGGTAGAGCACTACAAGACACAGTCACGTCCAGCCAGGTGAACACAACACCGACACTCACTGAGTTGTCTCCTTGACGACAAAGTGGCGCTCCCGTGCGCCTTGATGCCCTGGAAACAAAAGACACGTTGACTGAAAGAGCGGCTGGCAGAAAGACAGACAGACAGACAGGCAGAGAGAGAGAGAGAGAGAGAGAGAGAGAGAGAGAGTGTGGGAGCGGGAAGGAGGGCTGAGACAAAGAGGGATTGTTTGTGGTAAAAGCAGAGGAGAAAGCAACATTTATACAAACGTCGCAGCCGTCGCAAAAAAAAAAATCAAACCCGGGAGGCCGTCGTCTCTCTCCGGACGCAAGCGGCTGAAAGCGTGACGTCGTTCACGGACGTCGGCTTCGCTTCGTCGTCCAGAGACAGTCAAGAGTCAGCCAGGAAACTGTCCACTGTTTCAGACTGTCTGACACTGCGTGTACAAACAGAATTTATGAATTTATGTTTTGCTTTTGCCCTCTAGTCCTCCGATACAAATTTGCCTTCTACTCTTATTAGCTTTGGTTTGATCCCTGTTGGGATTTAAATGAGAAAACCTTAAACACGATGTTCATCGGGGGGGGTGGGTAATTACAATCTTTATGGAAAAAAAACAAAACAGGTCCCCTTTCCTGAGACAGAGAGAGATTGTTTGTGGTAGAAGCGGAGGAGAAAGCAACGACGTCACAGCCGTGGCAAAATCAAAGCCACGAGGTCGCGTCTCTTTCCGAATGAAAGCGGGACGTCGTTGACGGAGCGACCAGCTTCAACTCGTCGTCTGCTGAGGTCCCATCACCTGATCGGACTCCTCAACACGCAGCGCCACATTTTAAAGGAGTCAAATGCACTTTTATTAAAGGCGTGTGCAGACAGAAGTGAGGCTTTGAACGGGGGAGGTGGTTTGTTCAGACTATAACACGGCACGGGGAAAGACGCAGGGGATAAAAGAAACAGGAAAACACAAGAGAAAAAATGTTGAAGTGGAAATATTTCCCAGTTCCTATGAGAGTTTGGCGTGATCTCAAAACAACTCAACAAAGAAGCGCTTCATTTATTCATTTATTTATTTTTGATTCCACGAAACACAGAGACGGAACTTCCTGCTTGGTGAAATAGCGAGAGGCCACAGGAAGTGCAGTGAAATATTTTAGGCCACGTAGACCAATTTGTTGGTTTGTTTGTTTGTATGTTTCTCTCTCCACGTCGACTGAGTCAGAGCGCGTCATTTTTATCGGGCGAGCCGGTAATGCAGACGCGCGGCAGGAAGCGCCCCCCCTACTCGAACACCGCTGATGTATTTGAGGTGCTTTGCGTCAACATGAGCAGTTGTGATGAACAGGGAGTGAGGGAAAAAAAAAAAGAAAACGAAAAAGAGGGGAGCGATGCAGTGGGTGACGCCGCAGCACAGGCAGGGTTTATAAATACTGACTGGTTCCTTCGTGTTCCCACACAGACTTGTTCTTCGTGTACCCACACAGCGATTTGCCTGCCAAAGCGCTACAAATGCTAAACCGATTTCGACAACAATGGGCTTAGAAGCCATGAGACAAGGACAGAGTTCTTAGGCAACTGTGCAAACATGTTTGCAAAAAAAAAAAAAAAAAAAAGACAACCAAAAAAAAAACCCACACCAATGGCGACGCTCGGGCGGCATTTTCCTCGCTGCTCCTCTGTTTAATGTGGCTGCGGCTGCCAACGCTCCCTTTTCAGCGGCCGTCGTTGTTTGACATTAGACACATTTGCAGAGCGAAATAACCAGCGGCAAAGACGGTGAGGCCGTAGTTTGACCACCCTTGTTTTACGGCATCTTTTTTTTTTTTTTTTTTTTCTTAATTGCTTCGAAAGGCAACATTTGGAATTGATATCCAATGCTGTTTCAGGTTGCAGCACCTTTGACATTAAAAAAAAGGTTTAACGGAAGTTGAAAGAAGCAACTGACACCTCGGCAAGTTATATCGCATTTTATAACGTAGAAAAAGATTTACAACGGCATTTTGCTCAATTACTCAGTTCACACGGCAGCCGGTGGCATGTTAGCAAACACAGCGAACGGAGACGGAACAGCCTGGCGCTGTTGGAGCACGTCGAAAGCTCACCACACACGCTGCCGCTTCAGAAACGCGAGAACATGCGCCGATGCAAGCGCGTAAAGGCGAGCTTCGCTGTGACGGCAGGTTTAAATTTCGTGACTCGACTTCAGCGACTCGCTGGAGTTTCTGCCGGGAACCTTTTAGTGGCAACAAGAAAACCAGAGGCCAGACAGACAGTCCAGAAAGTGAGTCCAGCGAGCCAAGAAAGTGTCCACTGTTTCGAACAGTCTGACACTTTTGAGGCAGCGAAAACACTCACAAACAGAATTTATGAAAAAAAAGTGTTTTGTTTTTTTTTTTCGCCCTCCAGTTGCCAGATACAATTTCGCCTTCAGTTCTTATTAGCCTTGTTTTGATAGACTGTTGGGATTTAAACGAGCAAAACTTAAACACAATGCACTTCGGAAAAAACAATGCAGCTTTTTTTTTTTTTTTTTTTTTTTTTAAAAAAAGGTGCTGCCGCAAATAAAATGTCAATCTTTATGGAATAACAAAACAAAACAGGTCCAAGTCACACACGGCCTATTTCCTTGACTGAACTTCTCCAGCCACGCGACCAAAAAGCTCATGATTAGAAGCAGCTTGCCGGGGGCAGTTGCGTGAAAGATTATACACATCACAGCAAATAACACAATTTGGGCCCACTTATTGTCTGAAGTGCTGATTACCTCCATTCGCAGCCTTGACGACTGAAGGTAAGTCACCGAGGCGATGCAAGGCGGCAGGGGGGTGCGCAACGGCCCGGGCGAGCAGTAATAAAGGAGATGAAACAGTGCGGGCGAAGGTGGGAACGAGGGAGCTGGGGCTGGGGCTGGGGGGGGGGTAGCGCGAGGGGCGAAAGGCCACCAACGGTGACGACGGGACCGTAAGGAAATTATATGACAGAACGGTTGAGCCGAGCGCAAGCAGGAAATCAAGATGATGGAAGGCGGACGGGAAACAGCGGAGTGAGCGGCTGAGAAGGACGCACAACGTAAAGGACGGAGGGATTAAGGCGTATTGTGGGGGGGGGGGGTTGTGGCAAAGGTCGGAGGGAAGACCTGGGAGAAGGAAGGAGGAGTAAATGCGATGAGGAGAAGGTGGAGGGTAGGCACGAGGGGTGGGGGAGCGAAGAAGGAAAAGTCCGAGGACGGATGGAGGGACGTCTAAGTAGGGCGGAAAAAAGGGCGTCGCACGTGTTCGGCCTCCGTCCCCTCCCGTTTTTCCCTCCTCCCCTCAGCGGCCCATTACTCTGTGCAACATGATCTAGTTCACCGCAGCCGAGACCTACATAGTCACCGTCAGCAGCGCCGGCGGATCCTCCCCGCTCAAGTTGGCCGGCGAGCGCTCGTAATAGCGTCTGTGTCATCGCGCGTGTTGATTCAGGGCCCCCCCACCCCCCCCACCCCCCATCCCACCCCTCTCCGTCGGCCCGCAGAGGGTTCCAGAGCAGCTGGTTAGATTAGTTAGAAAGATTCTCTCGCGTCAACGTCGGTCACGAGGAAAAGGAAATTCATCTATAGCGCCCGTTTAGCCGCCGACCATCGAGAAGATTTAGGATGGTGAATGGTTGCTGAACTAGAAGGGTTGCTGAACTAGAATGTCAGCAGAGCCAAACCTAAACAACACCTCAACAGCTTCCAGCTATTTCACACGATGTGATTTCTTCGTCCCATCAGGTTGGGATGAACACACAGCTCCTCTGTGCGGTCGCAATTTGTTGGCTAGAGGAGGAGCTGCAGCGCCCCCTGTTGGAAGGGTCTCTCTGTGCCCGCGAGGCAAAGCGTTCATTTTCTAAACAGGCTAATTTTCAACTGTAAAACTGGTGCAGGAATGGTTATGGATTCCCTTTGTGGCGCAGATAACAATGTAAATGTAAACAAATACAGCTCTGCATGATGTCAGCCAGAAAACTTCAGAACCAATGGAGGTGGGCAACAATGTCCAACTTTGAGCGAACTAATCCTTTTTAATAGTTTTTTGTAAGATTGCCGAAGCAATTAGGCTAAAAAAAAATAATAATAAATCAGAAAGCGAAACTCTGCCAGCGGGGATCGTTTTACAATTGATTTCAAAGCTCTACACAGCGACATGTGAAAGAAAGGAAAAGACAGGAATCAGTTACTGCAATTGCGAAACAAATTCAATGCTACGGCCGAGGTTTTGGATTTTGGAGGTTTTGGATTCTTTTTTTTTCCCCTTTTGCCGGACGCAAAAAAGGATGTGTTCAGAGTGATATAATGTGAGAGGACTATTAGAGAGAAAGTCAATGTTTTGAGAAGGAGGCACCGGTCGTGAGATGGTAGCAGAGTTGATGAGAACGCAGAGAAAAACGACAAGGAAGAAAAATCTGAGGATGAAGCAGGACCTGCTGGCCTCCAACACTGATGCTGTTGGGTAAATCCCTCGATCCTTTACCCGTCTTCAACACAACACAAAGCTTACATTTCTTTAGCTTGGTTTTGTTCAATTCCTCCAACTAGATGATCTCTCCACTCATATTTTCCGACTGACCGTTCAGATGGGAGGCAAAAGAAACTTTATTTAAAAAAAATACGTCCATGTATACATATATATATACATACATAAAACAATCTGCACAACTACTTGGATCTACTTGGCTGTTTCTTCATTCAAATGTGCGGCGGCACATGAGCTCCATCTGGGTCCCCTGCTTCTTTTCAAACAGCGCTGACGGGGGGGGGGGGATGAGAAGGAGGGGCAGGAGTGGATGGGGGGGATAAGGGAAGGTGGGCGCATTTGAATCCAGGAGCGTACCAGGAGGAGAGACGGCGGCAAATAAAATGAAGTTGCATAAATCTTCTGGGGAATAGAAAATGACAGCGCGGGACAGGGAACAAGAGACGGCTAAACATCAAGAGCTTTTGATTTCTTCCACAAAATGTTCCTTTTAAGAATGCCCATGAAATTAGCTCGCTGAAAGAAAGCAATCACAATCGATTCAATCCCCTTGAGGAAAAGGAAAAAAAAAAAAAAAAAAAACTCCTTTCAAACAGCCACCGTACCCCCAATTCTTAAGAGTCTCTGCGGGACATAAAATAGCTTTCCGTCTTCTCCCCGTCGCCCCCCCCCCCTTGCTTTCTCTCCTTATCAAGTCTGCCTTTTAGCCTCCCCTGCCCGGCTTACTGACACACAGAGGAGAAATCTTTAAACGCAAGATTGAGAGAGGGGAAAAAAAAAAGGTGTCTGATCAACACTTTTCAATTTGGGTTGGGCTTTTACACAACACTTTGCTTCAGGGGGATATTTGCGTCTCGCTTCACGGACGATTTTCAGGGCTCCTGGAATTTTACATAAAACAGCGGCAGCCTGCGCCTTCTGCCGCTCTTTGCATTTGTGTGAAGAGGAAAAGGTCGAACTCACTATTAAGCCTCTAACTAGTGGAGTGTGTTTGGCAGAAAGTTTGTATCCATAACATAATTGTATTCCAAGCACAGACTGAATGCTCTATTATGGCTGTTGTGACTTACACTAATACAGCTGACTACAGCATGTAAGTAATGAGTGAAAACAGGCTGAAAGCTATGCACGTTAGAATGAGGGCTGGCCAGTTCAATGTTAGCTACCATTGTTCATTTCACCCATTTTTAACTTCATATTACAGCGATGGAGACTCTGGTGACAGGATAAAATTCGACCCAGTTCCAACAAGAACCTGTTCAAAGGGCCAAAATATCCACCGTAAGCTCCTAGTTGGTCGTCCCGTTCATGTTGGCTCTCACAAGTCCACAACCTCCAGGCTAGACGGGTAGTAAACCCTGGACAAGTCGCTAAAAACATGTTGTTACATCACCGTTTCAAAACACCTTGGGCTGCCGAGTCTTTGGGGCGAATAGAAAAGTGGATTTCTTTTCCCTGCCTGAATGTACAGAATAAAAGTGGTTTCAAAAATACCACCTGAGTTTCAGCAAAGTGGTGAGAGGGAAACTGCTGAGATTTCAATTCAGGGGAAACCATTGCAAAACAACACCTATTTAAAAGTGGAATGAGGTGTACTTTTTTTTGTTTTGAGAAAAGTTGTCTAAAAGTTGTGCTGTTGTGATGCCGACCTGAAGAGACCACTAGCTGTTGCTAGGACACAGTGCTCAGCAGTGGGAAAACCGGGGCAAGAGGTTCTCCTGACGGATTCGGGGGCTCGCGGGAACTTGGTGAAGGAGCAGAGAAGAAAAGTTGCGAAAAGCAAACTTCTGCGCAGGCCCCGCGATGTGTGACCAAAAACAGGTGGAAGACGTGGGGAGTGAGGAAAGGTAGGAGGACGTTCCAGATTGGAAGGAGGGTGAGTTAAGGAGGGAGAGAGGGAGGCAGGAGGGGGGTGCGTGACGCTCGACCTCGTGAGGTGGCAGAAACGGTAGAAATAGCTGCCCCACTTGTAGACACACTTTCTCTTTGCCGGCTGACTGTCCTCGATGCAGTGGGGTGGCTAACCTACATAGGTCTGCTTCGCTCCAATGCAGCAGCAGCATCTCCTACACACACAGTCATGCCAGTGTGTGTGTGTGTGCGTGCGTGCGTGTTTGGAGATGGGTGGGATAGGGGTTGGTTGGGGAGGGGGGGGGACCTTAAATCAGGCCACACATGCTGTATCTACTGCTGAGTTAAGTCACCTGTGCTGCTAGCCTAGCTTGCTAGCGGGCAGCCAGCTGCTCCTCTAATTAAGAGCCCATCCACTCAAGGGGCCTGAGCATATGGAGAACTCCATAGCCCGGCGCTGCTTTCACAAAAAGGAGAACGCAGCCACACGGAGAACTGGCCAGGCTCCTTCAGAAAAAAAAAAAAAAAGAAAAAAAGTTGGACGGCGTGTGTTGAGGAGAAAAGAAGTTATACCTTCGACACCTACGGAAACCTTCAAAGCTTTCACGGCTAGCGTCAAAGACCAAGGCGATAATAAAAACCTAAAATGCTCCTGATGAGATTGGCGGAGATAGCGCACCAGCAGCAGGCTTATCGGCATTGACGTTTTCACATTAAAAACAAACACAAAGAACAATGCTAAAACACTTTCCTCGATGTTGTTTGACTCCAAACTGGCTCTGGCAGGAGATGAGTCAGATAGCAGGCGCACATGTTGGCAAGTCACGGAGCGGGGACGTGCGGCTAATGTCGACCCTGACGCTATTAGGAAGCTGTGAAAGCGTCAAAATGTTTTTAAGGGGGCTTAGAAAATTAATGAATCAATGTTTTTTTATTATTCTGAAAAGTACTCTGATTTTTTTGTTTTAAAAAATTACCGCGTTAACTCTGAACAGTGTTCTTTTTTTCTCTCTCCTCTGGGCTTTTTGTCCACTGAACATTAAGCAAAGTCTGAAAAAGCGACCGGATAAACAAATTATGTGAACCAAATGCATGTTCTATTCGTGGCATCGCAACACTAATGCGCAAATTACGCCATTATGGGCGTGACAATACGCAGTAACAAGCAAACAACCGCGGTGGCGCATAATAACGTCGAAGGCATAAATACAACCTATTTGACTGAGGCCATTTTCACACCCAGAACTTCAATTTTTATTGACTTAGTTGTCTGGGGGGTGGGGGGGGGGTTTAATGGTTGCATCACATGGGAAGGAAAAAAAAAACACTCATGGCAGACAGTGGCCCTTTCAGACTTCATTATGGGGAAAAAAGAGTGTGTTTTTTTTTTTTAAAATTTTAATTTAAAAATTTATTTTTAATTCAGGCATCTGTGGAGCTTTTCTTTCCTTTACCTGGATGAATAACTGTGCTGAGCACAACACAACATCTCAATAAAAGTGCACACTCACAGTATAATAAAAGTCATTTGGCTTTCCTAACATATGGAATGGTTCTCCTACATATATAGGAACACACATAGAGCAATAAGCGTCTTGCTCCTAGTTAGTTGCTATCTTGCACCTCCATTTTTTTAAGCCCTAAGTGCCCGAGTTCCCCCCTAAATACGAAACCCGCTGTCAGGTCAAATTTTGCACCCTGGACCTTTAAACCATTATACGTGCTTTTGTAAACAATGTTGAAATCAATACATCGCTAAAGCTTCATCCCTACTTCAACCTATATTGAAACAAAAGTTTGACGAACGGCTTACCAGCGAATGGAAGTGTGCTGCCAGTGCAAGGCGCTGGAAGGTTGGAATTTTGGCCTCAGTGACACCTTCACATGTGGACAGTTGGGGGTGGGACTCAAACCGCCAACCCTTCGACCACAGGTCGACAAGCCAAGAGCGAGAACAAAGTTGCATCAAACTGTTGCCAGTGCTTTAGTGGCCTGCAGGGCTACGAGATTGCGGCGCTAAAATAAAGGCAAGCTCCGGGCACTGATGACAATCCACTCAGTGTCATGAAATATGTCAAGACAATAAAGTTTCCCTCCGCCTCTCCCTCGCTGGAGGAAACACTTTACAGCGATCATTTGTCTCTGCGTGTCCACGGGGAGACGCTTTAAAGGAGAGAGGCTAAAAATGAGCCGAGCGACGTGTTTAGAGTTTAAGCTGCCACTTTGAGCGCGCTGGTTGCAGCCAGCCACCCTCTTTAGGATCCCGCGGTACTGAATATTAACGACGCACGACAACAGCCAGACAATTAAAAACAGGTCCTGGGCTGGCGGCGCTGCAGCAGTGAATGGAGAGGCGGCGTGGGACTGTTACACATTAAAGCAAGTCCCGTTTTCTGCCTGAACGTCTCGACGCAACGTCTCTTCCTATCAGTCTATATGAAATGCCTGTGTGCATGCATGTAACTAGATTAGATTGGATTTGATAGAGCTTTACTGATCCTTTCAGACAGAGTCCTCAGGGAAATTAAAAATTCTATGTATGTAATATGTACTATTTGTGCATAGCATATATGTGGATATATACAGCATGAGTGTGTATGTTAGTATATGTATGTGCATAGGTAAATTAAATGTATGTTTTGTTCATACTAAGTCAGAAATATATCTATGTGACTATATGTTTCCTCTTCTTTTTTTAACTAACTGATAAACAGCAAGGGAGGAAGACTGTTGTTCATTCTTTAAGGATAAGGGGTGGAAGTTCATCAGTTACACTTATTCTCACTCCTTTTCAAATACTGATTCTATATCTTCTTCTTGTGTTCAAATGTTTTGTTTTAATTTTTTTTCTTTGTCTTCATATTCAAAATAAATGCTTCAATTAAATCAAATGGTGCAACGGCGATGGTGCAAGACAAGCTCAGGCTGAGGAGTCCACGGTGAAAAGAAAAAGGCAAACTGTACCAAAACCAGTGGCTCACAGTACGTATAGAAGGCTGGTAAAACTGCGCGGGGCCGAGACATAACTTCCCTGAGGTGGAAGGACTTTACAATGAAGGAGCCACGCTGCTCCCGTTTCTAACACGCCGAGCCATTTTTAGACAGTCATCCATTAAGTTGGCTGCGCTCCCATACTGTCGGGTCCCGGTGAAGCCGGAGAGGCCCGGTCGACCCAGCCACTCCTGCAGGTTGGATGCAGCACAGGAGCCCAGGAGCAGGTAGCGGACCACAGTGTGAAGGGTCTTTAGAAACGTCAGGGGTGGACTGGAAGCAGGAGCTCGGAGTGAAAGGATGCTTTTTCGCAAGGCTGGCTAAGAAAATATGGACAGGCGGCATAAAAAAAGAAAAAAGAAAGAAAAACGTCTGAGTGCAGTTAAAACGGAGAGGGAAACCGCTCCCAATTGAGGTGTTTGTGGTGATTGAGTTTAGCTGAATGGTAAAGTTATCTGACAGAATAGGAGGGGGTTTTTCTTCTCTCTTGCTCTTCCAAAAGGCCTGTCAAGCTGACAGAGCTGCAGAGGTTCGTGCGTAGGCGTGCACGTGTGTGTGTGTGTGTGGAAAAACCTCAAGTTGACTTGACCTCCTACACCCCTGTGACTCATGTGCTGGCTACTCCTCCCAAGGCCCATACAGGTTGGCCTCACACCTGAAAAGTCCTTTTCCTCCCTCCAGACTATCAAAGGACTAACAGGATGTAAGTTGCGCCATAGTTTGGGGCCTGAGACCATCGACTGTGGACCTTATTGCACATTTAATTTACGAATATGGTCTCATTCGATCATATCTCGATTACTCACCTTAGTTTTGATATAAATTGAGTGAAAACACTGGGTGCATTTGTAATGTAAGACTATTTAATTTAGCCTTTTTTTTTTTTTTGGTTTCTTTGACATTAGTTTGAATCAGTGGCTTCATTTTTATTTTTTTTTATGTTTTTTGTGTCGAAAAAAAAATCCCCCCAACTGCAATGAATAAGAGGTTGAGCAGGAACACATCGATCCCGTGTTTTCATGTGAAGCGCACAAGATGTTCCATGATCCAATGCCACAACAACTGTCGTAGGTTTTTTCAGTGTGTGTGCGTGTGTGTGTGTGTGTGTGCGTGTGTGTGTGTGTGTGCAACCGCACTACCTCGGGTCCCGTGTGGTCCGTCTGCGTGCTGCGGTCAGTCATCACTTGGCAGTCTTTCACACCGAGGGCAGCTTTGGCACTCTCCTGCATCCAAAAAAAACAAAAAAAAAAAAAAACAGCCAATCTCACAAGCCGTGTCCAACATCCCATGAAAAGGAACCAAAAAAGGAGGAAGGAGCGAGAGAGAAAAAAAACATCAAGACGGACAACATCTGAACAGCATGCGGCGGCTCTCCCAGCAGACTCTCACCTGTGCGCGGCGCTTGGAAAAACACGCTCGGGTGGCTATTAAAAACAAATAAATAATGAAAGTAATAAATAAATAAAATAAAATAAATAAACCGCTACGTCTCCAAGCAACATCTGCGAGGCATCTAGGCTTTTTTTTGTTTTTTCTCCACTCGGCTGCTTCTCCCCTGAAATTGAAGAAGGCCGTAAAAAACGGAGGTGGGGGCTGAACTGCAGTAAAACTCCCGCAGCCAAATATTGGAGAGGGGAACTCTGCTCAAAGTGCACCCGAAGAGTGGAATTCATAAAAAAAAAAAAAAAAAACAGTGACAGCCAGCGCTGGCCGACGAGCGAGAAAGGTCTTTCTAGGACATAATTAATAACTTTTCCTCTGGCAGATTTACACACGGAGTCGTCGAGGGGGAGAGAAGCAGCGTCGGCTCCCCTTCCCCCTCCCACTCCCCCCCCCCCGTCCTTCAAAAACACGGCGCCGCTACCTTGACCACCGCGAACCCGCCGACTCCGCTGTTGCCTCCCCGTGATTATTTTGGATGGAGGAAGATGGGAGGGGGGCGGGGGGTGGCAGGTTGCGAGTCCTTTGAACGAGAGGAGCCGCCCGACTCTTTATTTCCACCGGGAGCACTTTATGACGACGCCACTAATCATCCTGACACTCGCACCCTCCGCCGCTCAAGGGGAGAGGGAGAGGGACGGAGAAGTTGAAAAGTTGCAGGGTGTGAGGGTGAAATATTGAGAAATTCATTAACCTTGATTCGAATTAATCAACCGCATTAAGACGAGGGACAAGTAGGGGGGGGGGGGGTAATGTTGGAAAAAATTAAGAGGAAGTTAATTCAGAAATCCCACCGACGTCCAGTCCAGCTCCAGAAGAGAGCCGACGGTTGGAACCTGTTTTTGTCGAGCCTCCGAAAACACCCAGGAAGTGCGCGTGTTCTCTCTCTCTCTCTCTCTCTCTCTCTCTCTCTCTCTCTCTCTCTCTCTCTCTCTCTCTCTCTCTCTCTCTCTCTCTCTCTCTCTCTCTCTCTCTCTCACCCCACTCCCCTTCTTTTTGCGGTCGCTTCCCCTGAATTGGGAGTGAGGAGGGGGAGTGAGGAGGGGGGGGGGGACTCATAAAGAGTGACAGCCAGTGATGGCGGGCCAAGCTAGCAGGTACTTCTCGGAGATAATTAATAGGTTTTCTTGGCAGACCGGCCGGCGGAGGATGAGGCTTGGATGTGAGCCGCCCTCCGGTGCACTCCGAGCCGCAGCCGGCGGGTTCCAGGGCCGCGGCTTCACTGCGGAAACTTCGCAAGTTTCAAAGCAGGAACACGTGGCTCCGGATTAATAAAAAAAAAAAGAAAATCAGGTCGGCCAGTTGCGGCAAAACAGGAGACATTTTCAAAAAAGAACACTACTGACGGGAACATCCAGGCTGTGTTGGGCTGAAAATCATCACACACGCACGCACATAAAGAGAGACAGAGGAAAATATGTACATTCACTATAATGTACACGTTGGGAATAATGTAATGTTATGCTAACAAGCTAGCACAAATGGCTTCCTTGCTCCACTTTGGACCTAAAAATAAACGCAGTCCCCTTGTGACACCAGGAAATAAGATGAGAGTGCTTCAATTTCCAGCTTCTGTAGTCTCGTTAGTCAACAAAAAACAGATTTACAAAACGTGTTGCAGGAGTTTTCTTTTCTATTTTATTTCATTTTATTTCATTTTATTGTTTTAAGAGCCGGTGCCCGGTTCCACACTCGTATTCAGCTATATTGCTTCTGAGCAGTTTCTCTCTTATGCCGTTTTTTGTTTGTTTTTCTTCCAGAGTAAAGCCTCACCACACACAGCAGAATGTGAAACTGTAACATTTTGTTTGACACAAGGGTTGAATCTTTTTTTTTTTTTTTTTTTTTCACAAAAGTCAAAAAATATGCAGAAAAACAGTTGTGACTCTCCTCAACTTATATGAGGAAGAAGGAAAATAATCTTTGTTCAGGACGGGTTTGGTGTGGTCACAGCACAGAAAACTAAACGCGCTGTAACTGAAACCCTACCCACGTCTCACACGTCAAGTCAGTCTTTCTAACTCCATTTAAAAAATCACCGCCTGTTCTATAACATCTGGAGACGTGACGTTTGCAGCACGTGTTTAATCAGATCCCTTTTCAAAGGAAATAACGATTAAATATGAAAAGCGTTTCAGAACTAAGTCTGACCCAAATGCTTTAAAGATTCAAAGGCTCGACTGGTGTCAAGGAAGGCAGTGTTCAAAAAGACCGACTTGTTTTCTTTCTTGAAAGAAGAAAAGGAGAAGGGTAGTCAAGGAACTAAGTTCCTCTGGCTGCAGCAGGAGGGGGAAGGAGCTCATAAGCGTACTTTATTGATTTTCAGTACAAATTAAAAGTAACTGCTTTCTGTCGTTCCAGTGGTAATGTCACTGGAGCAGATGTTACAGCGTTAAACTGTAAAAGCCGGCTGTACTTGCAGGCGTGGCAGGATGTAGAAATCAATGTGGACCAAACGCAACTGGATTTTTAGCTTCACATTTAATCCCCAAATATTACAGTTCTGAGACAGCCGCGCAACTCCGTGCAACCCACTTTGCCTCACCTGCAACATGTCTTGTGTTGGCCACTTAGAATGCAAGGGCATCACGCAATGTAAATGTGTTTTTGACATTTCATTCAAACGGGTAAAAGATAAAACTAAAAATAAATAAAATATGTCCAATACTTAAGTATTTGTAGTCCTACCCCTTTCATTCTTTTTGAACAGTTAATCAAAGCATGCAGAGAGCCCTGAAAAAGGTCAACTGTTTATTTGATTATATTTTACAAATTCCCGTCCATTCCCATCTTATATCCATCCTAAATGTTGCTTGTGTACATTTGTTTGAAGCTACCTAGTGCTGTACATGTCCTCATGTCTTTCCTGCAGCTGTTCCACAGATTAACACAGTTTTCTGTTTGTACGTACATGCCGTTTCTTTGAGCGTACATATTCCCCCGAGATTGTGTCTATTTTTCCCTTATCTGAGACAACTTTTGAACGCCATGTGGTAACTGTGCGACCGTGAGCTTGAACACCAGTGGGCAACGTGCAGGTTGAGTGACAGACAGAGAGGGGAAGTCGCAGGCGATGGAAAAAGGAGGGGTGAGTGAGAGAGAGAGAGAGAGAGAGAGAGAGAGAAAAAAAAACGAGACGCAGGAGCCAAAACGCAATCAAACGGGACGTGAGTGAAAAACCCAGTCAGTGTGAACTGGCACCCCCTGCGACAGAGCCGCAACGCTGGCACTGTTACCCTGCTGAGGCCTGGCATCACTTCTGCATCACGTTGCTTTGATTGAACAGGTAACAAATTCCAGACTTGTGTGCGACAAATGATGACAAATGCCGCCTGCGCGGAGCCTGTTTTGCAGATGATCCAACAATCAGGTGGCCAATCGAGCAGAGGAGAGGAGAGGCATTCGCATCTGAATTCATCTGTTTCACGTGTAATCCGATCCTTTCAAATTCCCCAAAAAAACACCCGAAATGACTGGTTGTGGGCTCGCCATCGTGCCCTTGAGCAGAAACATATTTCTGCTGTCCTGGCTGGAGCGGAATCCCAATGGTTTGGCTGTTGCATTAACAAGGTGGGAACAGAAGGGTGAATTAACGAGGACAAAGAAGATGGGGCTTCGTCGCACTACAACCTGAGATATTTACGATGCGATTCAAAGACAACGTGAAGGGGTTGTGGCTCTTTCTTCCCTCCGTCTCTGCCTCGTCCTCCGCTGCACTCTGCCCAGTCGCACGCGCAGTAACAACCAGGAGAAATAAACCCGTCAAAGATCATTGCTCGGCTAAAGTGAAACAAACTTCTCTCTCTTGAAAATCTTTGTGGGTTTTTTCCCTCGCCTTCCCTCCTCCCCCTGCAGTTTTCTATAAAAAGGATTGTTTAACGCTCTTAAAAGAGAATAAAAATAAAAAGGCGCTTCAAAGCCAAAAATCGGTCTTTAATTTATAGCCGTAGCACAAATAATTCAAAAACAGTCAAGCTTTTTCAATTATTCATTTCAAAGATTAGAGGCGCAGAGAGGGAACGTTTGGCTGAGATAAAATTAGATGGCGAAATTAGACGAGCTCTCGATCAGTCACAAACAGGAGAGAACACGTTGACTGTCCACCGAGCTGACTCCATATCGCTGGAAGACAATTTAAATCGCGGTCACGTGCCAAAGATGGAAACCAGGGGTGAGCAAACTTTTTGACTCGTGGGCCAAAAAGGGTTCTAAAATTTGACAGAGGGGCCGGAGCAGGAGCAAATGGATGGGAGTGCTTTGGTGACCCACATCAAAGGAGGGAAAATATCTAATGGGATACGGAGTTCTTTAATGTCAATGGAAGGTGAACAAAAACATTACAACAAAATGTGTCTTTGAAGCCCCACGGCTCTTTATTGAAGTGACACTGGATGAAATACAGCGACTCTGTTACTTTTACTTCCTATTGTGATGACCCTCTCAAACTGTTCTGCCTCTTATCCCTCTGTGCGCCGGTGAGGAGGCGTGTCAGGAGAGATTGGTCACACCTGAATCTCTTTTCAATCCAGGCTCCTCCTCCTTTATAAAATGGCTGCCACCACAGCCATCTCTCTCTCTCTCTCTACACAGCAAGCAGGATGCTGGTTCGGGTTTGTTTGGTTGGTTGGGGGAAGGTTAATTTGGATCCACTGCTGACACCACGGATCTACATCCTTTATTTAATCCTTTTTGTTCATAGTTTTACTTTACTCAATAAATCCTTTGTTTAAATTAATTCAATTCTGTGTGGTCTCCCATCTTTTGTCTGAACGCAAACCTGGTTCATGACACTATTAATGTAATTTCTTCAAGTTTGGCGGGCCGGGTTAAAAAGCTTAATGGGCCGCATACAGCCTCCGTGCCGTAGTTTGCCCATGCCTGATTTAAACGTTCACATTACAGGTGGCACAAAGAGGAAAGGGTCAAAATAAAGGAAATTCCGTATTATTCCTTCACATTCAAACTCTCTCCTGCCCTTATTGTGCTTTCCTATGACGTGTCACAAAGACAAGTGGCACTTACCAGTTCACTCTGCAGCCTGAGAATCAGCTCGTCTTTCTCCTTCAGCTGCTGCAGCAAAGCCTCCTCCCTGTTGGGCTCCTGAGAAACAAGAAGACACCACGTTAGACACTTTCCTTCTCGGGACTCAGCGGGGGGAGAGGGGGGGGGGGCAGCCGTGATTCATCTGCCCGACCTGCCACCTTCCCGACGTGCACCGGCCTGAGAGGGGCGCCGGCGTGCCGGAGTGGTGCTCGAACGTGCGACTCTTTTGACTGTCCCCATAAATGTTTATGCGTGTTTGCGAGTACTTTATGTGCACCCATGAGCGCAGCTCGCCGGGTTTTTTGCGCGCGATAAAGTTGTCAGGCGGGCCGACGCGGGCCGACGATCTCTCCGTCTCGCTCGCCGAGTCTCCGGGAGCGCGGGGGGGCGAGGCACTTTAACGCGACCTTGTGCTGTCAGGGGATATTACTATAGGGAAGACGGAGCGGAGCAATGAAGGCAGGAGACAGATGACGCGGGAGAATAATAATAGTAATAAAAAAAACAACCCTGCCCTTACAGCACCTTGTGAAACAATAGCTGAAGTCCTCCAGCAGCAGCAGACTGTGGCCGTCTGACAGACTTAACTAACAGGATTGGGTAGGAGCGGGTGGGGGGGTTCCATTTAGCTGCATGGCAGTGACAGGAAGTGTCCCGATGTCACTGCGGACTTCAAACAACAGGTCTGACTGCTTTGCTTTGCTTCTTTATTTCAGCTGTGGCAGAGCAGAGGGACATGGGAACAGCAGCAGAGGCGGGGAGGAACAAAGTATTTGTAAAGTACAAATACTTCATTACTGTACTGAAGTAGATTTTTCTGGTGACTTTTTTACTTTTATTCCCTACATTTGTGCACAAATATATGCACTTTCTACTTCTTATACTGGGAAGACATGCCTGCAGCTTTTGTGTTTAAAAGTGTTTAAATTATAAAAAAAATTCTGTTAAGTTTAGTCAATCCTATTAGCACATGTACATTCAGACACACAAAGAACCACGCAGTGTTGAATCAAAAAGAGCAGGCTGAAGCAATGAAGCCTATATTTGCCTACCCTTTCAAGTAATTCCCGTCAGTCGCCTTGTCTTGTGATTATATGTTTTTAAGCCGCTGGAATCACTGAGGTAAAAAGAAACAAAAAAATGACTCTCTCAATCCGACTCTCAAACAAAGGAGAAAGTTGCGACGCTATCTCCAGGTGCTGGGCCCTGCGCTGAGTGAAGGTTAAAGACCAAAATGTGTACAGCCGGGCTCCAGACAATGGCCTTATCATTTACATATTCAACCCAAAGTGACAAGGTGGATATAAGAGGCTCCGGCGGGGGCAGAGAGAAACTAGAAGAAAGAAAAGTGGAGCGGGAGGAAGAAGACGGAGCGATAAGACGGAGGGAGAGAATGGCGTGACAAACAGACGACAGACAGATGGTCATTACCTCTTCAAGGACATAAAAGCGGGAGGCTGATGGGGGGGGGGTAGGGGGGGGTGAGATAACGGCGAGGGAGGACGGTGCATGTGCCGGAGAAGAGGGGGGAGAGGAGGAGGGGAGAGAAAGGACGGAGAGAGCCCGAGGCGGCGCAGGAGCGTGATGGTCGCGGAGACCGCGGGGAGCCATCTAGCTAAAGGACAGACAGGAAGTGAGGAGGAGGCCGCGGGGAGGCACCGCGGCGCTCGCGCACACAACTCCATCCTCCAAATGACCTCGGCGGGCTCACCCGCGGCGAGCCCGCCATCCAGATTAACGTCGAGCGCAGCAAATACCAGTCGAGACGACGTTGATGAAGCCACACGTGTTGCCGTTATGTCAGCGCGCAGGAGCCCCTCCTGCTCGCTGAGCAGGGGGCAGACGAGGTGGGAAACAAGGACGCGTGTGGTCCCGCCAGCAGCAGGAAGAGGGCGCTGGTTGTCGCCCTTCGCCTTCGGGTTCCCAGCAACCAGGAAATACTAGCAAGGGCGCCCCTGCGATGGGAAGACTGAGATAGAGCCCCTCTCCGACCGCGAGATGGCGTTCAGAGGGCAAAGGTCACGAACCAGCAAAGCCTGAGGCGTCACGGAGGCGTCAAGGGTGGAAAAAAATTCAATTACTGCAGGTAACATGATGACGAGCTGGGAAAGGGTTTCGGGATTCAATGTTTTGAGCAAAACAGACGGTTGAATAAAAGTTTAAACATTTTTTTATCCAATTTTAAGAAAGTTGTAAATTAGGTAAAACTCTGCAGGTGAAAATCCGTGACACATCAATAACTACTACTAACTACTACTAATTACTTCTTTAAGGAGTTGAAATGTGAATTTTTCAAGGTTTTTTATGTCAGACCACTTCCTGAGACTTTTTGGATATTGACAACATCAAAAAATTCAAATTCCATTCTGGCATCAAACATACATCTATTGCAAAGGTGACAGTGGGACCAACTGAACCAAGTAAATAAATAAATAAATAAATAAATAAAAACTTCCCTCACAGAAAAATCGGTGTTTTCTACTCATTATTAAAACGTTTTTAGGACTAACACAAATGAAGAAGATATATTATCAATAAACACTTGAAAGGTTTTTGCCGAAAGATTTTATCTTTACCCGTCCAGTGAGGAATGAAAACAAGGCGACTCTGACTCGGCTGTCGACACCAAGCTGCTTTACATTTCAGACAGAGGAAAGCAGGAACCTGTGGCTGAAACTAAAGAAGTGCGCTGAAGTCAGGCAGGAATTTTAATTTTCGACGGGACTGGAAGAAAATCATTGAAATCACTGAAGAGAAGCGGTGTGATTTGGAATGAGGATGGGGCCACTCGAGCTCGCAATCAGCTGCAGATTTAAGAGGGCGTGAAACTTCATTACACTCGCCTTGTTCAAACAAATTACCCAATTTGTTAACTTAAAAGATAAATTGGGAGAAACACGGGTTGTTTTGCTTCCGTGTCCGCGCTGTCCGTGTTTTCCATTTGTCAAATCGCCCATTTCACAACATCATTAAATGCACCGTGCTTATTATCCTGACACCGGCCTACCAGAGGTCAATTTATAACTTCACGCCTCATAAACGCCGGCGATGCAGGGATCGTAAAAGGAGGCTCGTCACCTTTGAGAGCGCTGCCGCATTTTCCACCGATTCGCTTTTGCTGCACCTCATCGAGAACTCGGAGGCAAGAGAAACAATTAAACAAACCAAACTACCGAGTCCGGATGACGACAACGAGGACTGATCTGACGAGCTGAGCTGAGAGGCTCGCAGCTACTGTATGAAGAGGGCTCGAGTTCAAACGAGGTCAGTAGCTGGATGTGAGGTAGCTGTTTATAACGGCGCCTCCTATTCAGCTAATTTAATTAATGCAGACAAACTAACAGCCACGATTTCCTGATTAGAAAATCTATTAAAAAAAGAAGAGAGAGAGACTCACTCTGTCCTCGTTCTATTAGCGACGCGTTGATTGAGTAGATTACAAATACATACATGCTGGAGAGGCAGAGGCCACTCGTCACTTCTTTGCAAGAAATCCATAATAATAATTATTAGTTTAAAATTAGAACTTTGTGATGTCACAAAGGGCACTGATAACTCTTTGAAGTTGATGACAACAACACCAGCCAGGCGTTTCTTCAAGGCCGCCTTCATGTTGTGCCCGTCCACATGCAAAAGGTGCAAAAGCGTGGAGGCTGCAAACAGAGGGCTAAATTTGTAATAGAATTTCCTGAGTTTGTTTTCTTTTTTTTTTTTTTTTTATCAACTAAAGGTCTGAAAATGTGATAAGATATCTTCACTTAGATGTGATGGCCATGATGACTTTTACACATTAGTATAGTGCAAATTTAAACAAATGCATAAGAGGATTTCCAAAAACAACAAAACAAGTAGTAACTAAGTGAAAGTATTTCAGCAGCGTAAGGGACCAGGGAGGCAGCACCCTTTTCCCCAACTCCATTAAAAACTCGTTAACACTTTTCTCTCAGACCCATACATAGATAACAAACTCTTTTTTTTTTTTTCTTCCGTAGATTCCAAATATAGGACGGCGGCCCTTGTTGTGGTTTGATGATGCCTTTTATGACCAACTTTCCAAACTATGATTAATGACTCAACTGCTTTCAAACTTCATGGCCAAAACCAGCATTAATTCACCGCGCTGAGCAGCCGATTCTGCCTCTCACTGCTGTGCACAGTGACGGGTGGTGGTGTTGGGGGCGGGGGCGACAGAGGTGTGAAAAAAGGCAGAGGTAATGAGGGTGGTGATTGGGTCACATCATCAGGACTGCATGTTAAAATCACCGTGACCTTTGGCGCCTGCCTCAGTCAATTAGCTCAAGCGGTGGAAAAAAATAATAATAATAATCCAATAAGTGGGGCCACTCGCCTCCTGAGCAGGAAGCCAACCAGGAAGTGTTTGGCTGTACTGAGCCATACGTGGCATATCACGAGGCTGCAAGAATGATTTCTAAACCCCGCCTCCCCTCCCGAAAAAAGTTTTCTTGTGCTATTGTAGGGACTGGGATATTGAATGTGAAATGTTATCGAAGCAACCTGTTCCGAAACAACTTCCCTTAATTAGCAAGGAAGTCTATGTGCTCACTGGGGGAATTAAACCTTTTTCAAATCAGAGCGACTGCACGAAAGGGTTTGATGGAAGCAGGTTTGCCAAATTAAATTCCACAGAGCCAATATTTAGCACATTGGTGTGGCCGTGTGCGCTGACTCTCCGTGTGCGCGCACACATTTGATTAACATCACTTTGTCTTTGGCGTCTTCAGCGGTTTGTTGGCGTTGTCTGCCCTTCTACCTGAACAATTACCGGAGCTTTTAAGAGACGCGAGAGACAAAGAAAATCCGCTTTTATGCGGTGTCAAAGCGACGGAAGAAAAGGCACGGCGAGGAACGGACAGCTGGCGGAGAGGAGAGGAGAGGAGAGGAGAGGGCGCCGCAGCCTCTCGTTCGCACGTTCGCACGCCCGACTTTGTGGCAGCGGGGGTGAGAAAGCGACCGTCTTTGCTGTTAGGAAGCGAGTGCCTTGGTTCTAAAGGTTGTCATGAACTGGTGAGAGGAGGGACAGTCTGTTTGGCCGCTTTTTAGAAAGGAAGGAGGGAAGAGAAAGAGAGAGAGAATGAAAGAAAGAAAGAAGTTTGAGAAATAATGTTCATCATGAAACTCTCAGCATGGTGTGTCATCAAAATTGTCCCCTCATCACTTGAAACTATACTATGTACATTTTACTGCATCAGAGTTATTGTACATTTCTATTTGGGCCGAGGCAGAGATAGCATCGACACCATTCGACAGTCATTCAGCACACAGAAAATTGCTGTGTGGGACTTTTTTTTTTTTTTTTTTTTTTTTTTCTCACTTTGAACGCACCTCCAGCGTGTTGAAGGCTTCTGAAATACACCAGGCACTAAAACTGGGACAAAATCCGACAAAAAAAAAAAAAAAAAAAGTCCTATGAATCGCTGTCTAAATTAAAGTAGGACGCACTATGACACTGCAGCCTCTCAGGTGGCTAACCGACGATTATTTTTACACCCGCCGCCGAGTTGTTTGCCGGGGCCCCCGCTCTGCCACTTCCTCCGTCTTTTCTCTCTTCACTCCCCCATGCTCCGCTGCGTCATTACAGGTAAATTAACAGAAACGCAATCTGCCAAACGCACACCGTCGACAGGTCAACCTCGTTCATCCCGAACGCCTCATCTCGAGGAGGAAGGCCGCACTTCACAGCCCCAATCTCCTTTCACGTCCTTCCCTCGCCGTTATTCTCTCACTCTCTGAGCCTGCAGCTCTGTCAAGAGGTTAGCCTCGCTGCCTCCCACCTTCTTACTCACTCTGCTCTCTATATATTTAGTGTATGTATACACAGACACACACACACACACGCGCTTCTCTTCTCCCTCTACCTGCTTCCACCTCCTGCTTAATAACCCCAATACGTCCGACGCCTGCCGCTCCTTACATGTAACGTGGCGCAGACTGGGATATTAGAGTGGAGAGTTGCCGCGTCAGTTAACAGCCCGACAGAATACTTTCCAAAGTTTCCCCTCAGCAGCTCATTTTTCAGCCATCATCCTTGAAGGAGAATTCTGTCCAGATTGTCTAAATCACTCGGCAAGACCAGCTGGTGCTTGTTTTTTGGGGTTTTTTTTTCACTTCAATAATACTTGGCATACATATATTTTAGTGATCTGGTGCACAGCTCTTCTTATGACAAACCAAGAAATAAGGAAGAAACAAATCCAAAACAAAACAAAACAAGGTTTTGTGTCTTTTATAGCAGGTTGAAACTTTTTACTGAAACTTAATATTGGTGTTATATGCTTATATATTTAGATGAAATGTTTAAAAAAAAAAATGCAGAAAAGCTCAGGAAATATAATCTGCAGGCGATGATGATGTTTGTTTTCTTGAATTCCTTCTTGGCTTTCTTTCTCTTCAAGCATATTAGTTTGGTTGGATTTTCATTAACTGCACAATTTACTCTGTTGCTTGATATGTTTGTCCCAGAATTCATTCTTGCCACGCGGGCTTGCTGCGTCCCGCCCCACATTAGTCAGGTCCTTCCTTATCGTCCTTGTGCCTCCAATACCACATGTAGGTCCAGAAAGAGGGCAAGCATTAACACCCCTCTCTCCCTCTCTCCCTCTCTCTCTCACACACACACACACACGCACTCACACACACACACACACACACACACACACACACACACACACACACCGATTTAAAAATAAATCCACACCACAGGCAGTCATGCTAAATATTTGCTGGCAGTTTGTTTTACTCTGAACTTTGCTTAAAGCAATGACAAAAAGAAAAAAATAAAAATAAAAAAATCTATATATATATATATCTCGCTAAACCTTTAGGGCCCTGCAGATCAATACCACAGCAGCGTCGGATTTAACGGGGGACACTCGTCGCTAACAAGAAGACCGCCAGACTAAATCCCAGAAAAATCTGGACAAATGCCCCTTCGCGCACGCACACACGCAAAAACACACACACACCCACCTTGCAGATTAATAACCCCATTTACACTGCGCAGGTCAGACGGTCGCGGCACACAAATCGATATTTGTCTCCCCTTCTCTTCGTCCCATTTGAACTTTTGCTTCGTTGTTGCTATTACATGGTTACGACCATATTGCTTTTGTTAATACAAGTGATGGCAGGAGGACTAACCCTAGAGCAGTAGCAGCAGAAGAAGTACTAGTAGTCAAAGTAGTAGCACTCAAAGCAGTACCAGCAGTACTGGAGCAGTGGTGTAACAGTAGTGCTAACAGTAGTGGTAGTGGTTGAAATAATAGCTGTGGCAGTCACGTTTGGAGTCGTACTCGGAGAAGCAGTAGCAGCAGGTTTACATTTTACTTCAGTTTATTGAGTTACAATGTGAAAAAGTCCCCCCAGTGTTCATTATTGTGCCAAGGACATAGTTTGATTTTCTTTAATTAGAGGCTGACCACGGTCCTATTCCAATTACATTTCCTCTCCGCGTGCCGTTCGAGCAGCAGGCTCCCGCCACATGTTTTGCATTGAGTGGTTTTTTTTTTTGGATGAGCGATGAGTCACCGTGTAAAAACACGCAAAGCTGCGGACGGCGGCGTGTGTGCGGTCAGGCGACGAGACCGCGACTGTCATCATCGCCACAGCGGTTAATGCTTCGGTTGGAGCGAGGAAATGAAAATGAAACAACTCCCATCACGTTCCACCCACTCAGTGATTTGAAGACATCCTGGGTCACTTTCTGACCCGACGTGAATCCACACCAGCGCCTGAAAAAACAAACCTCTGGCCAACCACAGCAAGGACGGCATCGTAAGACCTTCCCTCACTGTTCAGTGCAAGACTTGGCGGGTTCAAAGTCGCTGCCAGGTGGCACTATCATTGGTCCAAAGTCATTCAGAGTTAGATTTTTCTTCAAAACACAAAAAGCTTTACAAAGCGACAAAATAACAGGCGTGAGGCTACCTTCCATGGGAGGGACTTCTCGCTGCAAGGGCTTATGGGTAGAGACTGGAGGCTGCTGGCGGGGCTCGTCTCCGTGCTCTGCAACAAAACATGAGAACATAAAGAGGTTATTTTAAGTTTAGGGTTGGTTTTTTTTTGTTTGTTTTTTTTGTTATGTCAGGCAACAACCAACAGCGTTTCAGCGATATATAGAACAAACCATTTTCCAAATGAACTCCTGTAAACCCAACCATCACGCAGGAAGAAATCCCTCAAGTAAACCTCGGCATCTCTTTTCTGAAGAAACTGCCTCCTCGCGCTCTGACTGCGTCACCTCCAAGGTCCCCGTGTCAAGTGAGCTTCACTAATGTGTTGTAACAGTGCGTCTGCAGCCTGCCACTGAACCCCCCAGAGAGGGGAAAAGTCTCTGCCTGTCCTGCTTGTGCCACGGCTGTGGAAATGAGCCTGTTGTGATGTCACAGAGGGCAGCCAAAGCTCTTCTTTTTTTAGGGGGGATAATTAATCACACGGGGCGGCGCCACTCAGGTTCCAAGATGAAAAGTAAATTTGTGAAAACAGATATAATATGCAGCCTTTGAAAAACGCAGCTTTGGGAATCGAGCAGAAATCATTGCCGACAGCAGAAGCCTTGGAGCGTGTTGAAGTGTGATCTCACTGCAGAGGGCAATTTAACATCAATGCGGCGTTCACTTCTGCACAGAGAGGAATAAAGGGGGTCAACGTACATGTGCAAGCACGGCCGCCGACGTGCAGGACTGCAGAGAAAAATAAGCCTTTCATCCTAATGAATTTAACAGTGTTCAAAAGGCAACAGGCAACATGTCAGTTGTCGCTTGGGTTGCTTAAAAAGCGCAGACGCTGCTCCGGATGTCACCTGGGAGGACTTGAGCGCGGGGCAGATGGTAAAGAGGCAGAGATAAAGTCCTCAGCCAGGCCTGCTGGTATCTGAAGGTGATAATTCATGCTAAGCACACAACGCCGCAAACCTGGAGTTAAATACATGTTCGACACACCTTCCCACATCAGGTCTTTTTTTTTTTTACCATCTGCTTCCCCCTCTCGGAAGTTTACAGGAAAGCTAACACTTTGGGAAAGATGATTATTTTGCGTATGTTTGACCAACTGTCCGGGTTTTTTTATTTATTTATTTATCTATTTATTTTTTCGGAAGGCAGCTCAGAGTTGCATCAACTCAGAAACCCTTTGCTCGGCACAAATTTGATGGTTTATTGGTCTGGCTGACCTTTAACAAAAAAAAAAAGCTTCAGCTATCAGAATTACACGTACGCCATAGCATCCGCCACTCAATATGCCACCTGTGGATCAATGCCTTCCTCCATGTGGACAGACAGCCACACGCACGCACGCACGCACGCACGCACCCACGCACGCACGCACTCTTTAAGGTCACCTCTGCCCCGCAGGCCGTTCCCATCCAACTGTCCCCACAATTAGCTGTGGTTCATAAAAAACACCGTTAAGCTTCAGAATGACAAAGAGCTTCCTGGAAGCTGCGGATGTGTTCACCTGCACTAAATAAAAGGGAGATGATGAATGGCCCCGGGGCAGTAAAACAGTTTTTCAGGGTTTTTTATTTATTTATTTATTTATTTATGATTATTTTTCTTTTGTATAAACCTTTTATCACATTCACACATCAGGTTAATAATAGAAAAATAAAAAAGGAAAATCATCAAAGAATTCCAGGGGCTTTGACGGAAAACCGTTGGTGCTGACATTTGGATTTTAATCGGCTGGCATTAGCAGCAAACTGGAGCTCGGTTGGTCTGAAATACCAACTCTGCTCAGGTATTTTTAATGATCCGCAGGCCTGGGAAATTCTCATGTTCAACATTAACCGATGGCGGCAGGTAGCGTGTTTGCCAGGGGGGAAATGAAAAAAGTGAGTCCTTAACTAGCTGCAAACTCGACACTTTTCAAAAGCCAGCAGCCGGTCGCCATGGAAATAAACGGCACCGGCGAGCGACGTGCGAGGAAAACCAGCATTTAAAATAACAAAAAACCAGCGCTCTATCGATCATATCTGCAGCCGTCACCGCCGACGCTAAGCTGCTGAAGAGATTCGGTGGAGGCAGAAAGATCAAGCTGTGTTTTCTCCAAGTCAAGTCGCTGCGAATCAACAAGATGGAGGGAGCCGCCGCGGAGGGGGACGCTAACTGGGCCGGACAGCGCTGCGGCTGAGGCTCCCTGACAAATGGCAGCGCAAAGCGGTCTTTGTTCGGATTCCGGTGCCGACGTTGACGAATGGGACGGCGGCGTCGGTGCCGTTAACTGCGTGCGTGGATGGTGACATTTAAAGTAAATAAATAAATAAATAAATAAAACCGTTCCTCGACTGCAACCGACAGGACGAGCGGCCAAAAGAGAAATAAATCCAGGGCGGATGAAGACGGAGTCCGCGCTACAGCCTCCAAAATGCTAAATTTCTCAAAAGTAAAATGCAGCGGACACACAGGAAATTACAAAAGTGTGTCTTTATCTGGCCCGATCAGTCATCTTTTTGTGAGACATACTTAGGTTTATGTCCTTATTTCTGCAGCGTTCTGCCTTTATTGCGCGCAGCTCGGAGGGAGATGATAGGAAATGAAAGAGGCAGATGTGACATAGTTGCTCCGGACGGAAAATGGAAGTGCAGCTTGTGGCTCCAGCTGTCAGCGTCTAATAAAACACAAAAATCAGGGACATTTTTCTTCGTGAGCTATCTCTTCTGAAGATGGATTTTTAAGGGGGAGGGGCGTAAAGATTCATTTGGGACGTTCATTTTTCATGACTTCTTTCATTAAATCAGACATACTTGGTCAGCGGTGCAAACAGACGATCAAATCTGTGCAACAGAGGCTGGATATCTTTCTCATAGCCGACATTCAACAGGACGTGACCTGTTCGGAAAGCACTTGGATTAGAAAGGAGACGCATGCCCCGTTTCAGGAGGAGGTTTATACAGACAGACTGCACATTCGTACTTGACTATCGGGAATCAATGGTCCAGATTATATCCATTATCCAGTCTCAAACAATTATGACTCTGACAGCCCTCGATGATTTGATTTGTCACAGAAGAAACTAATAAGAGTCTGTTAGCCCTCTGTTTACAGCCTGCTCTTTTTTTTCCTGCCGTTTGCTTGTTTAAAAATCACGCTTTGGCAGACCTGGCTGGCCGTGTTGTCACCGACATAGGAGACGCAATTGTGAGTCCTCAGTGCCCTTTGTGACATCACAAAGAGCTGTTTCGCCAATGTCTTAGCATGTACTTTCTGAACAGTGCAGCCAGCAAAGGATACGTTACTATTAGGAAACACTGGCAAAATATTATTTTGGTTGACAAGATACTTTGAACAATTTGAAGGAAAAAGGAAAAAGACTTGAGGAACGGCCCCTGATGTGCAGACCGAGACTCTGCATTCCTTTCCAGCACTCGGCCCATGCTGTTTTTTCAGACGGCCCCGTGCCGGTTTTTGCTTTCCTGCGCTGCTGCGGCGTCGGCGCGAGAAGGTGGCAGAGTGAAGTAAAAGGGCACAAGTTGGAAGAAAACCCCCCCCCCCCAAAAAAAAAAAGGTAGGGAGCAAAAGATTGGGTTTGAATGGCAGAAGGTCAAGGAAACAATATGTAAAGCGCGGAGACGTGCTGAGTCACCCTCCTCGTGGCGGCGAGGATGGATAACACCCTCCGACGGGAGGTAACAGAATTTGCAAGTTAATGACACAACAGAGCGAGCAAAGAGGGCAAAGTCTCCCCCTCCTTTATATTCATGTTCTGC
Source organism: Nelusetta ayraudi (assembly GCF_046127955.1). NCBI lineage: Eukaryota > Metazoa > Chordata > Actinopteri > Tetraodontiformes > Monacanthidae > Nelusetta > Nelusetta ayraudi. Next base: position 646,688 of record NW_027466220.1, read on the forward strand.
TGCTACATACTCCTGCTCTCTGCGGCGCTCCCCTCCGTCTCTCTATTATCGCTCTCGTTTATGTCTCCACTAATTACCATTTAATCATTTTCATGTCCCGCGTCTCACGCGCGCCCATCTTGAGAGGATAAAAAAAAAAAAATAGAAAGGAAAAAATTAAAAAAAAAAAAAAAAAAACAGTGTGGAGAAAAAAGGGGGTGGCAGCCTTTACATACATATGGCTTCAGGGGCTGTAATTCACAGCAGGCTTTTATCTTGGTCCGAGGTGCTAATGGCGGGGTGTTAGAGAGGCTCCGCTCACCCTTTCATACATCCTTTTTTTCTGTGTGTGTTTGTGTGTGTGTGTGTGTGTGTGTGTGTGTGTGTGTGTGTGTGCGTGTGTGTTTGGATGTTTGTTTATTACTGCTGTGTTTTGTGAGTCATCCATGTAGATTAGAAGAAAGCAGCAGGCGGACGATGCTAATGGATGTTCTCTCAGCTCGACTTGGAGGGTTTATAGTATCACGACCACCCCACTCCTCCACACACACACACACACACACACACACACACACACACACACACACACACACACACACACACACACACACACACACACACACACACACACACACACACACACACCACCTCCCTGTTTTTTTTAGCTATATAGACTTGTCAACACCGGGAGTGCCACCCACGCCAGGGTTCACTTCTCTTGAAGTTTTTCACATCTGACAACTTTGTGACGAAATTAAAGCGCCGCGGTCTCATACATTTTTTTCCTGGAGAGGCCAATTATCCTTTCCGCCTTGATGCGGACACTTTAACTAAAACTGGAATTTGCATTCGCCAGTTGATTGCAGAATCCGCGGCGATGGCGGAGAATCTGCCCCGAGTGGAGAACTTGGTAAATTGCAATTACCCTAAATAAAGCATGAAAGCCACATTTGCAATCATGTCCTTGAGAAAAAAAAAAAGTTTCACGGAGGGAAATGTTCTATAAAATTAAATTTTTGGGATATTATTATGTTGTGGTTATAATGATTAGCCTCTCCAGTGAAGATAAGCCCGACTACAGCGAAACATTCCGTCAGTTCTTTGTCCACTTGGCACAATGATTGAGAAATGTCAGTGTTTTATTTCCCAGCTCAACCACAGCGCTGTGGGTTGCAACCAGGCTTGTTTCCCTGCCTCCTCTGGAACGCAGGATATAAGTGTCGCCTGGCTGTGTAGAAAAGAAGACTGCCACAGCAAATGCTCAAATTAGCAACCCTCCCCATTTCCGTTGCCACATGTGGAATCTGATTAAATTAATGAAGACTAAGTGACTACGGGGAACGTTAAAAGGCTCCAGTTGAGTAAATTAAAGCTAATTAAAAAAAAAAAAACCCTCACTGGAGGAGTGTTTGGTTGCTGTTACCTCTTCTTTTCATTTGTTGGGTCGTTCCTCTGTCATCAATCTGACTTGAACAGCAAAATTAAGGTCACGTTTTTTTTTTGTTTGTTTTTTTTTGGGGGGGGGCACAAACTCAGCACCCACGCCGCACTCCTCTGCTGCCATTAGCGTCAGCTCACCTCTTGCAGCGTTCGCCTGAGCCTCAGAAGCAGGGTCTTGACGGCCGTGCAGTCCTGCTGCATCAGTCTCAGCGGAACGGCCTCCAGCCCCGGAGGGAAGGTCTCCTCGTCCCTCCCCAAACCGAGCCCAGAGCTCCAGTCAGCAGGCAGCAGGCTGGTCGGACGGCTGGGGTCCCTGGAGGAGAGGCCGAGTGAAAGGGCAAGAGGGGGTGCAGGGAGCAATAAAGACACTTCGTGTTAGTTCAAGTCCACGGGGAAACTTAATAAGCCTGCCGACGCTTTACTCCTCTCCCCGCACTCGAGGGGAAAAGCTGTTGAAACAACCTGAAGAATATTGTAGATTTCAGCTGCAGCTGAACACGGCCGACGCTTCCTACCTGGCAAGGAGGTGTCCAACAACGTGCGCAGGTTAAAAGCAAAGTCGTGGTGTGAATTTACGCTGGGGGTTTAAAAAAGATGTACTGGAAAGACTGAAGACAGAGTACAAGAATCAAGGAAATAGCCGTTTTCTTGGCAAGAAAAGATGAGTTCAAGAATCCCGACGAGCCGCCGCTCCAGCGGATCCCCGAGGGGCCGGGAATTAACAGGCCCTCATTTCTGTAATAAATCTTTTTAAAGATGATCTTAATGCGACGACATGAGGCAGTAACGCACTCCCACTCAAACAGATGAGGTAAAGGCACACACAACTGGCCGCGTTTGACAATCTACGATGGAATTGGCGCATTTAAAGAGGAGAGCCTGTGATTTTAACATTATCACCCTCATAATGTACTTCAACGTTGGCTCAGCAGTCAGTCATGTCTGACGTTTATTTATCTATTCATTTATTGAGACCTAATATTGTTTTAGTACAGAGTAAAAAAAAATTTTTAAAAATCAGAGGGGACACCGTCAGAAAACGTGATGATTGAGTCTTCAAACTAACACGATGCTCGACTCTTCCTGTGCAGAACCTAGACACCCGTGACCGTCAGACGCCTGGCGGAGATCAACCGCAGCGCTGCTGTTTTAATTAACTGTCCCATCTGAGGGGAAAAAAGAAGAAAAAAGAAAACGCTCCAGGAACTGTTAAAAGGCCCTCTGGAGAAGCTTCGGGTGCACGGCGCCTCTGCTCTGTGTGCCTAACACCCTAACACCTGTTTTGGCACCACAAAGAACAAATACTCCCAGCGGGGTGGATCAGCGACGTCGCAGCCGAGTCTTTGTTGTGCTTCTAAAACAACCCACAAACTCCACTAAAGCGCCGCAGAACAAAGACGCGACATTTTCTAAAATCAACACAAATTTCCCCCTTCAGTTGTAGTTGCCATGGTTTCAACACAAACATCCGAATGATGCCTTAAATGTTTTTGTATTTTCCCTACTGATCGGTGTTTCTGGAGCAGCCTTGAAAATGCAGCTGGATCAATGCTGTTTTTCAGCCTCAAACTTTCACCCATTCATCTCTGAACGATCTCCAAGCGTCTTCAACCACTCTTTGCACTGCCGGACCAATCAGTGTCCTTCCAGTTGCGACCAAGGCAGCGAGCGACTGCTGCAGTGGAAGAAAAAAAAGGAAGCCAGAGTAAAAGGAGGGATGGCAGGCTTGTGTGTAATGGTTGCTGCTGATGAAATCGCCGGCGTGGATGTTGCAGTAGTGACGGTTTCATCAGACTTGAACGGCACTTTTGCAATAAAAGGAGACGAAAGACCGGCAACAAAAGGCTTTTTCCCGGTGGCAGAGACGTTTTTGCTGGATTCCCAAATGGCTTGAAATAGTAACAGACAGAAGCCCATCGCAACTGGCAAGAGGGCTCCTCTTGCCAACGGGCTCTGCTGCGGTTTGAATGGTCAGCTTCTCCATTATCACTTTCATAGTTGCTCCATCCCAACCTGCTCTGTTGGGTATATACCCATCAAACTACACAATCGTATACACTGTCACCCAAAATAATGTGTACACATCAGGAAAAGAAAGACTTGCATAAATATTTAATTTGTGTATAAGTACTTCTATACATATAGGTACCTCGTTCGAGTTTGATCAAAGTACGATAACACTGTGTCCCGCTGTACAATGTTTTCCCAACAGATGGCGATCCCACTGGACTCTTTGGCCAACATTACCCAAGCAGTACCCATAAATGTCTGGAAGCCAATGGCCACCACCTCTTGTAATTGCAGAACCCAAAGGTAACTTGTATTAATCTTGTGATGTCCGAATAAATTTGGTACGGACATATTCATGCAGGTTTTTCTTTTCCTGATGTGTGTAGACATTACTTTGGGCGAACTACGTATCGTCTGCGTAGGTTCTCGGTCGAGCAGGTCATTGTAGTCTTAAAGGTAGAGTTGAGGCAACTGGACTGGTTTCTGGTATCTTGAAGACCTTTCACCTCTTGTCCATAAGGCTTCTTCAGTTCTCAAATAACAAACGACGGTCCTAAAGGGTCAAAGGGCGTCCCACCCCATCCTAAGAACCAGCTAAGGGGGGTCAATTCTTTCAGAACTGAAGGTGGTTTTCATACCACCTTAACTTTACAATCGAGAAGACAAATCATGTATCAGTTGCCAAAGAAAACATTTTTTGGTGGTCTCCAATGATCCCGTTTCAGCTGCGCTTTTCTCCCGGATGTTGTGATATTTTGACAGACGTGCGCAAGGGGTGACGGCGTTTCTCACCTCCTTTATGACATTTTCTAAAGGTGAGCTGGGAAATACCAGGCCGCTGTCTGCAGAGCGCAAAGACAAGCAGTGACTTCACCCTGTGCATATCAAGCGAAGCAGGGGCACAGGGCGGAGACAGGAGCAACTTATAGGTGCGGCGGCGCTTTTAGCATCGAGAGAGAGAGCGCGTCTTCATCCGACTGAGCGGCATTGGCGGGGGGGGGGCGGAAAGAAATTAAGAAGCCTTTTGTCCTCGGAGGGAAAGGAAGAAGCGGCAGTGGCATTAAATCAGACACATTTTTCTTTAGGACAGGCTCAGACTACATATGGAAAAAGACAAACCCGACAAAAACAAACACCAGCTAACATCACAATGACTCTCTCAAGGCAACCGTACATTTTGAGGAGCCTGAAAAAGCAACTTTTGGTCAAAGGTTTTTTCATGTAGTGTTCAGAGCTAATCTACCACTACCAATACCACAGGATGTCACAATCATCACAACTTGTCCATTTTGTCCGGGTCAATATTTTATTATTTTTCCTCCCTACGTGTTGAAGGACTCAGGCTGGTAATTTCAGTTGTAAACCAATTTTTCAAAGACGTGACAGAAGTCATTTATTTGTGAAAACCCAAATGAATGACAACACATCATCGTTCAGACCCTCTTTTCCCTGAGAGCTCGTGTCAAGTGCACGGCTGTCTGTGTCGCAAACTTTTTGCTCTTTCCATCAAAATGAAATACGCGTCATTTTTTGTCGTTGTTTGTGTATCTGTTTGTGTATCAAACCGGCTTTTTTTTTTTTTTTTTTTCATTCTACCTCTGTGGCACACGTCAAATTGATGAGCAGGAATGTATGTTTGGAGCCGTTCAAACAACAGCGGGCTCCCCAGAAACAACAGGTGCCCTTTTGCGAGGTTTCACCAGGCTGGGAGGGAAATGATTCACGCTATACTGAGCGGCCGAGGGCTGGAGGGTTGTTTTACTTCAGGGAACTTATTTCTCTCCTCTGGCTTTATTTTAAATGTCATCCAAAAGTGGTCGCAAAAAGGAAGAGGAAAAAAAAAATCCACACTTATGCCAGATGAATTCTTAATCGTGTGCAGGTAATTTGTAGTTTAATAGGATGTCCTTGTGTTCTAACCTGCGAGGTGTTTAGACTGCCAAGCCGATATTTAAAAAGCAGTTCTGCCCATGGCTAAGCACAACCATTTAGCTGCACCTTGTGATACACACACAAAAAAATATATGCAAATTGCATGCAGGGGTCGGGAGGTGGGGGTGTGGGTTGCTGGCATACCGGAAATCCCCTCCTCTCACGCAATTTGCATGAAGATTTTAGCAGGATAAACAATCAAAGGGATCCCCTAAGTGCTGTAGTCCTTGAGATTGGTCTTGGTGTCAAGACCGATTTCGAGACCTCTATTGAAGGGTCAGCAAAATGTGAAAGAAAATTATGAAAAGACACCTTGCTGAAAAGAGATGTTGCTGTTCCATTTAGAAGCAAACTTGAATTAAAAAAAAAGATACTGGTCATTTCTTTCTGTTTTGTTGTTATTTTTCTTTGAAATATAAAGTCGTGGTCTTGTCTCGATCTCGATACTCTCTGGTCCTGACAAGGCCTTGGTGTCGGTTGGTGCGGTCTTGACTACAACACTAGATCCCCTTTTTGAATAACAGTCTTTGTGTGGGGGACTGTTGGAATGTCAACGTGCCACTGGGAGCTGGACGTGCGCACGTGAGAGACTGTATTTTTTAAAACGGTGTCATTTTTCAGATCGTGTCGTCCGCTGGTTATCTACCGCGCGCCCTCGCTGGCACACACACACACACACACACACACACACACACAATGGGAGGCACGTGGCGCAGATGAAGACACGTCTGCTGACTGATGATAGATGCCGTACAGGCACGTACAGTATGCTGATCCTCAGCGCCGGGTCATCAGTCACGAGCCCGATAGCCCGACAGACTCACCTCATGTCGCTGCTTTTTTTTTTCTCCCCCTCAACCCCCCTGCGACACCGTGTGTGTTCACACACACACACACACACACACACACGCACACACGTGCGCGCGGCGCGGCCACACAGTCGCCTGCCGCCGCGCCGCTGAGCTGGTAGATCCGAACGTGGCTGTCAGGGAAGGCTCGACAAATGGATCACGTCTTGATCTGATTTCATGCGGACAAAGTATTACATTGTCTCAGGCGAAATCGGCTTTACCTCATCGGCGTGGAGCAAATCACCTAAAAGGACGGCGTGTCCCCAACGACCAGAATTGAAATTTCACGTCGATGGAGGCCGCGGTTGTATTCCCTCGGAAAAGAAATTCGCCAAAATGGAAGCCCGCTGTGCTTAAGGACTGCGTGATGTCATCTAATTGGCCCGAAATTCAATTTTTCTCCAACTAACGCAAGCAACATTGACGCCATGATTTAATCTGAATATCAAAATGCAGCCTTCTATGCAGGAGCTCTTGTGAGCATTGCAAATCAGTTTACCGGCGATCAGAACTCGCCACATGAACTCGCTGCTGATTACCCCCCTCCCCCGAACGTCTTCCTGCAGTCTGGATACAAGTAATGTTTATGGTTTGCTGCTTTTGGGGCTCCGATGGGTTTCTGTATTGGATTGAATGACTTCCCTCCATTATGCTGATTAGAAAATGTTATTCGTCCACACGGGGCTGAGCAGCGAGTGGGAGAGATTTCCATTTTGAGCAGACTAGCCCTTTAATGCATTTAGGCGCGTGTATTTGTTTCTACTGATTAAATAGTGGCTAAATGAAATGATTATGATGAGCGCGAGCCATTTCATCCGGTTAGCTTCTTGCTTGCTTTCCTGCGCTCGCAACTGACTTGATCCTTTTTCTTTTTTTTTCTTCCAATTTCAACTCTTTCACTTCACGACCGCTGCCTCCTGCACTCCTGATGGCCACAGTCACCTGGTTCCCCGCACTCGCCTCCCTCCTCTCTTTCACTTGTATCTATTTCTTCCCTCCGCTGCCTTCCGACCACCCTCGCGGCTCAACCTCGTCTCTCGACGGCAAAGTTAAAACGGATCCATTTCGCTGGCCTGGGTAAAAAAAAAAAAAAAAAAAATTTAAAAAGAGGGGGAAAAAAGCCAATTACTGTATGTGCCTTTTTATGACTTTCATTATTTCTCCACTCACGCTGCTTTATTGCATCCCTGCTGGCTCCGACGTACCATACACCTGCGCGCGCCCCTCAGACGCGCGCGCACGTACGCGGGAGCAATAAACAGAGCGCATTGTCACGGAAATTGTGTGGAAACACTTGACGGAATTGCAACCTCAAGAAGCAAACGAGGAGGAATCTGCGAGGGAGAAGCGATGGATGCGGCGGATCCGAGGAGAAGGGGGCGGCCTTCCGAGCGGAGTAAACAAGGTTAATTCAGGAAAATAGCCTTCCGCGAGTGCCGAGGTGGGCCATTATTTTTTGAAGAGAGTCCCAGGACCCATGAACGGGGACGACTGAGCACAAAGCGCTTATGAGAGCGGAGGCAGCCGATCAAATAAGTGATAAACGTTTTTTTTTTTATATACACACAGATAAACAGCAGCAGCAGCAGCAAACTGAGACGTCCGACTTCACATAACGTTGAGTCGTCGCGACACGAAGCAAGCTGCGACTGCTAGTCTGATCGTTTTTAGCTGATTAAAGTTATCCTTGGCACTGGGAGGCGGCTTAAATCCTTGTCAATTAGCCATATAGCGGCTCTGCTGTCCCATGAATAATGACAATAAAGGGAACTTAGCCGCAGAGACGCGGCGAGGAAAAAAAAAGCCTCTAGTCCCCTTAGTCAACTTTTCCCTTATTAAATTTTTACAAGGAATGTATTTATGGGTGGCGGGTTGGGGTGGGGTGGGGGGGGCAATCCAATCCGTGTGATGTGCGCGCTGCTTGCCTGCACTCGCACAACGCAATGCCGGGCCAAAGACACCAGCGCTTCCACGTGCTGTTTGAGAATAATCGGCCTCATTTGTCACTCCCCACTACCCCTCCGTCTGACACACACGGCAAACTCATCTGCATTCGGCACCTGAGGCTGCCGGATGCCTAATGCATCCATTAAACTCATCTCTGACATAAAATGCATCTGTGACTAAGGAGCGGGCGCGCTAGCCACGCTCGGGGCAGCGCGTCACACGCCGAGTTCTTCAGACGCGGGACGAGAGGGGCGGCGACGGGCAACGGCAACTTCCTGATTAGCCCAACCCCCCCTCGCCGCTAGCGTCCAGCACATCAGCGCCACCTGTCCACGGGAAGTTGTCATAATGTGACCACGGCGCCAAGAGTCGAGGTTTTTTTTTTTTTTTTGACTAATGAGTGCACTGTATAGTTGGCTACATGGAACTCTTTATAAAGGGAGGAGGAAGTAGGGAACCAGCGGGTGATTTCAGACACAGCCCTGTCTTCGGGGGTTGCTTCCGCATTATGCAGTGCATAGAGCACCCTCAGTAGTGTCACACCCCATGATGCCTCTGGAACACATGTGATACATGAGGGCACATCAGCCAATCAGAACAACTCAAGGCAACACGTAAGGCGGCGTGACGTCAACCTGGGAATGAACTATTGTCTGGCCGTTACAATGTTTTTTTTTTTCAAAAGATTAAGAGTTCAAAACTTCAAATCCAAAGTGGAAGGATTTATTAAGAATTGTGTTTCAGGTCAGAGGCAGATCAGTTGTTTCAGAGGATGTAAGAATTCTTGCAGTACCTCAAGTGGCCACTGGAAAATCCACCACATGACCATTCCGCTATCCAGTCCTTGTAACACATCTACGTGCGCTCTTCACTCCATTCTTTCGAGTCCAAAACCTCGGCATCGCGAACACAATTTCCAAACAAGAAGGCTGAGAAGCAGCGAACAAGGTTTTATTTTTGACTGGGCGACCTCGGGGAGTTGTCAGAACGCACTAATTACCATCAAAACCTCTCTGTTGTCTGGAGATGTGTAATGACGGTCCCAAGTGTCACATTATGTTCCCCCGCCCTCAACAGAGAATCTTACCAGTCAACACTGCGATTTATGAATCATTTTTTATAACCGCATTAAAGACTTGAAGCTACTGCCCGCAGGCATAGTGTCAGTCTTATTATTTAAAAATATATATATTTCACTGGGAGCACAGCATCATCTCCAGTGAACCTCACGCTGTGCACGCTGATGATGCTGTAAGTTCAGCCGCCGTGGATTTTTTTTTTTTTTTTCTTTCTGTACTCGGCACACTGGAGTTTGTTTTACCATAATTAAAGCAAGTTCCGAATAATGAGGAGATGACGACTCCAGACCATGAATTGAACGCCAGAGGTGACAGCGCGTGAAAAAAGTAAACGCTGGTTGACTGCGGCACATCATTTTTTATTTACAAACTCGAATAAGCGGTTCCATGTTGGGAGAAAAAAAAGAAAACCTCACTAATCCCTCCGCCGGCGGGCACGGCGGTTTGGAGCGCACGTCGATGTTCATCTGTTGCGTCCATTACTTGAGGAGGCGATCATTCTGCGCTGGTTATTCCGCGCCGCGATAATAAAACCCAAGTCTGATTATATTTCACCTGGCTCCTCGGCTACAATAAGTTACAAGTGCAAAGGCCTGGGGGAAACTTGCAAATGAAATATCGCAGCAGCAGCAGCAGCAGCAGCAGCAGCCTGAGAGAAAAAAAAAAAGAAAGAAAGAAAATACAGCGGCGAATGTGGAGAGAAGGATTTATCTCAAGTTGATTGTGTTTGAAAGAAGATCCGGTGCCAGGGTTGATTTAATATTACAAGCGGTGGTGCAGATATCAGCTTTCTAAGGCACAGACAAAACACAGGCACACCTTTGTGCTCGAGCAATTACGAAATCCTGAATTTCCTCTGAAAGCAGAACTTTTTTTCTTTGTAGTCTGAAGGCAACTTCAGACTAGCACAGAATCCCTCTGTCACCGCTCCCATCAATCTCAGACAAAGAGCAATATTTATTAAAGATGAGAAAAGAAAAAAAACAAGCACACAAGATCCCTGAAACAGTGAGACAATGAAAGTGGCGCAGTCACACAACCGTGCACGTCTCCCTTCGGTGATGACGGAAGAAAGACAGCCTCGCTTCCACTTGATGGACACTTTACACGAAGGGGTGTCGCAGGACTGCTAAAATAACTCTCCTGCACTGTGGCTATTATTAACGGCACGTGTGCCCGAGTGGTTTCCATAGCAATGATTATGCTGCAGAGTGACATTTGTGAAGAACCGAGTTGTTGACTGAAGCTGAGGAGATAAACTGTTGGCACGCTGGGCAGACGAACGGCTGCACGACGGATCAGGAACCAAGTGGTACAATGCGGCTTTTGATGCCGCCGCTCACACCTGGTGGCGCAGTGACGAGGCACCAAACTCATTGGGTTTTGATCATGTTTGTTTAGCTTGCACAGAGGATTTCTGTGAAAACAGTACTGGCGTTGGCGGCACTGTAATGATTCTTATTTTTAAATTCAGCCATTTGTCAGGTTACATGAATATTTTCTTTTGTCTTTAAGTAAGTAAATATTTGTTGTAACCAGACTTAATATATATTTTTTTTCTCAGTCATGTTTGTTTTTTTTCCTTTAAATCTTTTCGATTTTAGTCCATCCAAAAGCAAAATGACCAAACTGGTAAGTTTATGTAAAAAAAAATAAAAAAAAATGAACATGTTCTGACACGATAATGTGTCCCGTTGTTAATATCAACAGGCAGCTGCTAAAAGCCGGACCCCCCCCCCCGAAGAAAAAATGACTTCCAGAAATTCAATTTGTGAGCAGTCTGCGAAGGACCAAAAAAAGATCCATCCTTTTTCCGACAATGCAGCCTCAGAACTGCACCTCAGAACCGCCGACAGCAGACCACCACAAAGACGGACAAAAAGCAGCCGATGCCTGAAAGAGCCTCGGCGTCTTTGTTATTCAAATGTCCTTAACGAGATCAACACCATGTCTAATAGCCTGAGCAGAGTCCAAGACGGAGTGAGTGCCGCTGAAACACTCCGCTACAGACCACTCCACAAAAAAATAAAATTGGATTTAGTGTAATTATAACAAATCGAAAGTTTTCTCCTAAGGCGAGGGGGAGGAGGGGGTGAAAAAACTCACACACTAATTAGTCTTAACAGTTGCTAAACACAAGATAATAATGAAAACTGGAAGCAAAATCCAATGGTGTTCATCACGAGAGCCTGTTGGGGTTTTTGGGGTTGTTTTTTTTTGTTTTGTTTTTTTTTACATGTTTAGCCTATAGTGGAGTCTGGAATCCAAAACTCGAGACATGATATATTTATGTGCATAGAAGAGTGGAGTATATGAATACATATGCACGCCCACGCAGACACACTGCTGGTTGCAGAGTGTGTCCATAAATCACGCTGCATTGCGTTTTATCTCTCCCCAGCTCCACTCCGCAGCTCAGCCGGCTTCACTTTTTTCTAAGTGTGGCTCCCGTGCGCACGCGAGCCGACGTTTGCATGGGCGCGCGTGTCACTTTAACACCGACGGAATTAAGTCAAGCGGGATTGCGCGTGAATTCGGTGGGTGTGCTTTCGGAAAAAATAAATTCATAAAAATAAATAAAAAAAAACCACGCCACGCCACGGATGCAAATCGTTGCGCCCGGCACAATGTTCCATCTATATTCCCTTTAACCGCGCGTCGCACGTCACGCTGGTTCCCAACAAACTGCCATCAGCGCTGCATCAAAACCAGCAGCCAGGGGAGGTGACGTCATGCACTTAGCATGACGCGACCCACCGCTGGTGCACGTTGGCTTACAAAAAAAAACTGCTGTCGCTGCTTGAAGTTTGTGACGTTTCCGACTCTCCGTCTCTCCGGGTTCTGCGTTTGACAGATATTGTGAGTGAGCTTTACACGGAAACTTTATGACCTCTTGAGGCGCGCGGCTCCCGGTGCGGTTTGTCAACTTTTAGCGCGAGTAGGCAGCCCGCTAAATGAGTTTTCGTGGCTATATTGGACGTGCATCTGGGAAATCTAAACAGGAGAAGCAAACTCCTTAAGTGAGTCCACATTTAAAACATCCAGAGAGAAAAGTGGGGTGTCAAATTTTGTTGTTGTTTTTTTTTTGTATGACCTGCAAATGTACTTGGAGCGTGTATAAAAGGGGAGCAAAAGAAAAAAAAAAAGAGGCTCAACAGGCAGTCAGACTTCGGTTACCATAGAAACAGGCAAGCTATATCCCAACTGTCAAAATTTAATTTCCTCTGTGTTTTTTTCATATAGGAGGAGCGGGCAGAGAAGTCAATAATCTTAAAAGAAACACATACACACACACACAGTAAGACACATCACACACGCACACCCTCCCTTGACCAGCCAGAAGGCGCGGGGGAGAGCCACCATTATTGTATTACTGTCAAACAGTGAACATCATCTGGAGCTTTGCAACCAGCAGGAGGCCTCGACGTGCCAAAGATAGTTTTTACACAATGAAGCAAATGATTTGGGGGGGGGGGGGGGGGGTGTAGTGGAATCGCAGGGTCATTTGGCAATATCTAGTCCTGAGTGAACGTCTTCATCTGCTGTTAAGAGCATTTCAGCATGTAAGACAAGCAAGCGTGAGGGAACAGCGAGCCAAGCAACTGAGTTCCGGGTGGATCGGACAGCGAAGGTGAGCTGGTGTGCGGATGCAGATCAGGATGAACCTTTCTGGACAGCTCAGTCCACGCTTAGGTCACTTTTAAATCAGGTAAATTAGAGTCCAACTTGATGTGGAGCGCAATGTTTCACTAAGCTCTTGCCAAAGTTTGTGTTTGTGTGTGTGTGTGCGTGTGTGTGTGTGTGTGTGTGTAGCTGCGTTTCCAGTACATCTAGAATTGCAAAAAACCTAAATTTCGCAATAAAAAACTTCAAAAATGCAAATGCGTAATAGAATTTGCATTGTTTTGATTTTTTTCTGAATAAGAACAACATGTTTGAGTACCAGCCCTCATCAGCTCTCCATCGGAAGACGGATGAACTGCTGTCGAAAAACGTAAAAAGTAACAAAACGGACAATCATTCATTAAAATAATTCTCCTCCCTTTGCCTTTAATGAGGAAAGCTTCTCCGTCTGCGCTCCTCTGCTCAGACGATCGGGAAGTGAGACTTAGCTCACGTCCTGTTGAGCTTCGGCTCCGTCGTTGTCACTATTGATGTTTACAAAGCAGTAAAGACGGAGAGAAATGCCATTAACATCCATCGAGGGGGTATGAGATGAACACATGCTGCGCGTGTTTGTGCGTGTGTGTGTGTGTGTGTGTGTGTGGTGTGTGTGTGTGTCGCAGATGTTCTCTGCAGCCTGTCAGACAGCCAGAGGTATCCTGCAGCTGATACTCTCCCTGGACGGCCTGCCTGCCTGACTGACTGACTGACTGACAGGTGCGTGCATGTGTGTCTCCTCGTGCGCACTTGTGGGTAGGTGTGTGTGTGTATGTGTGTGTGAGAAAGCGTGCGTGTTTGTGTTTTCTCATGTGTATGAACACAAGGGACCTTGTTTTGCCTCCAGCAAATCAATGTCCCCTCGAGGGAACGCCGAGCCCGAGTCAAAGAGCAGGAGAGGCTGCGAGGAAGAGGAGCGAGCCCTGGGCAAACAGTCTGTGCTCCTTTAACCCTCTCCAACCGCAGACCACTTTTCTTTATTTTTTTATTTATTTTCCAAATCTCCCGTACGATGGAGCAGGGAATCCAATGATGCTGTAACTCAACGGTGAAACGCTGTTGCCCGCAGTTACGAGTTCATCGAGTGGAACGCCGAGCTGTAGTGACGTCTGACACACTGTCCCGAAAGATAGATATAGGTAGATAGATAGTTTTGTTTCCCTTCCTTTCCTACTCTATATAATAGTTAAATATATTCATTTTACTGTGTGAATTTTTCTTCTCTAATGCACTACATGTTGCTGTCATTATTTCCCCAACGTGGGAAAAATAAAAGCATTTAATTCAATTCTATTCTATTCTACATGGATACAAATAAAACGTACTACCAAAATACCTTCCAGTGCAGCAGCTGCATTATGGAAAATTTAAATGAATGTGTTCCCCTCTTCGCTCACGACTCAGGCTGCGTAATTAACTGTTATAAAAATAAAGTTCCACCACTGATTGTTAACGCTCTTTGCAGCCAACAAATCCCCCGTTTGCTGCAGTAACATGGCACAGTCGCCCGTGTTTCTCCGTGTGATGAACGAGCAGCCAGGGGACAGCTGGACGCCGCAGACTGGCCAGCCTGGCTCCTCGGAGCAGGAAGTTCTTCGCCAAAGGGAAAAAATGAAACAACTTCTGCAGGTAGCAGCCCTCCTGCCGGAGAAGCTACCTGCCTTTCCTTGGCTGTGTCTGTCCCCGTGCTTTTTAAATGTATTTTTGACATGTGGCTACACCGCGGCGTCTCATGTGGGCCACCAGGGAAGTAAAACTGGTAATGTTTTTTTTTTTTTCAACAGTTAATCGTGAGGAGCCTTTGGACAAGTGCAGGAGCCGCTGATTCCTTCATTAAATTAACTACGAGGGCAGGAAACTGATGACACTTGATCCTCTGGGCGGCACGACAAAGTTGTGCGACGACCTCAAATGTCCCCATAAAATGAAGTGGAATGAGTTGGAAAATTAGGCCAGTGTATTATGGGAAATAATTACTGTTGAGGTTTATATCTTTAAGGAAGGAGGAAAATGTCATCTTTAATGTATCACAGAGAAGGGCTGGGATGAGATAAGATTCTTCTTCACACCACCGAAAAAGCAAATGCTCAAGTTATTTTTATTGTCATGCTTGCTGATGCGTCATTTTTATAACTCTGTTTTTTTTGGGGTTTTTTTGCATGACCTTTTACTTTTGTCTATTTTCTTTTACATTTTCAAAATAAAATTCAGTACAATTCAACGTACACTCTACTTTTGAGTGAAAAAAAGAATTCTGGAATTAGGCGTGATCTTTGATCTTTGATTCTGTCTGAGCAAGAGTTGCGCAGATCGCCGTGCGGCTTCCCGCGGCAGACACTGCTGTCACTCTGTTGTCACTCCAGAGTCAGACGGTCTTGACTTTTGCAGACTATTGCCACTGCCACGTAAACGTGCAGTGAAAGTACAAGTGGGTCACAACAAAGGCACGGAGCGAGCGGAATGCTAACGCGGCGGCGCGGCTCCCAGGAAGCGCGTTTCTGTCGGGGCCACCGTTGTCCTTTCATGACTGAGAGCCTCTGCAGAACAAGCCGGTGTATCCCTTGGAAGCGTGGCACGGCGACCACCCCTGCTGTCTCTGGCCGGCGTGCGGGTGTCGACTTGTTGACGGAGGGTGGGCCTGCTGTTAAGAAGTAATGTGAAGGCTGCCGTAGAGCCTCTGTGGGGTTTGTGAGTCTGCGTGTTGTCGTCATCCTGCGGGCTCATGGTTTGTGGCAGCACTCGACAATGATCTGGTGGTGATGCGAGGCTAGGTGGCTTCACAATAGCTGCGTTTCCATTACAGTTTTTCGCAAAATAAACGCGATATTACTAAAATTTCGACAAAGCACAATTGCGATTTGCAGGCGTTTCCATTGAATTGGGACCAGATTTTAAAGAGAAGTACGTCTGTTTGGTTTTTTTACGTTTATTGGCTGTCAAGAATGGTTGTTATATTTTTCTCTTTGATTACATGTAAAAAAATATTCTGTCTCCTCCTCCGTCCAAACATAACGCATCATTTTCACTAGAAGTGAATTGGTCACGTGACGCCCCCCCCCCCCCCCCCCCGGATGGTCACGTCTAGTGACGCGTAAATGCGAAAAAAGTGTTTCCATGAGACTTTGGCGATATACCTCTATATCTATACGTCTGGGAAAAACCACCTCATGAGAGCGTAAAAACCTTTTTGTGATATTTGAGAGGTTTTTCGAATTTTAGGCATTTCCATTCCCAGTTTTTTATTGCACCGTTTAGGTTTTACGCAATTCTAGTGGTCATGGAAACGCAGCTAATGACACAAAGCACTTTGAGGCCTGAGACTTTCCAATAGAGGAGTTTAAAACCAAAACCATCACTACTTTATCCAATAGTACCATACGTCCAGTCGTACTCATTTTTCCAAATAAACCAAAGCAAAAAAAAAAAAAAGAAAAATCAAGTTGTTTTTTTCCACTATCTGTTTAAACAACCAAAATGAAAACAACATTTTTCCGATTCTCGATTTTGCGCTCAGTTGGAAAATGGACAAAACGGATAAGAGGCGGTTGTCCAATTTGGATACTTCAATTTGAGGAAAAGCATGTTTTCTACCAGGTCTAATGTGAGAGATTTTTTTTTTTTTTTGTTATGTATGTGAGAGATAGCAGCCGGCATCACATAAATGAACACGTTTGTGCTTTTCTGACAAGGTAAGGGGGTGATGCTGACACCAGGAGATATGACCGCGGAGAAAATTGGTGTCATTTGTCATTAGGAATTGCAGCAGCTGCTTGAATTGCTGACAAGCTTGAGGTAGTTTTGTATTTGTCACATGATCAGATGTTTGGTTTGTTCGTATTACAGCTGATAAGCCAACACAAGAGCTCACAAAATAATTAGGCCAAAACAATTTTCAACTGTTGAATATAGAAAACTCCCAAGTCACAAAACCTGCCTCAAATCGAAGTATGCAAATTGTACAATTTGTCCATTTTCCAATTGAGCGCAAAATCAGGAATCAGAAAAACAATGCAATCTGTTATCCATTGTTTTTATTTTGGTTGTGGAAACAGATATAGGAAAAAAAAAAAAACAAGCTGTTATTTCGTTTTTGGAGCTGGTTTTATTTTGAAAAACGAATAAACAAATGATACACGGATTGAGCCTTTCTGAGGGTGGATGTCGCCCAATAGAAAATTATTGCAGTATGTTGAGCATGTTGCACCCATGTTGGCACTCACACAATGGTGTGACTTACCACAAGAGAGCAGCAGAAACGTCTGGAATATTAATGCTGCGAGCGATGAAGACTTTCATATCCCAGTTATGAGTCTCACCCCCGTTTTGATCATATTCCGGATATGGTGTTTACATTCTTATATGGGAAACTAGGGTATTCCTCAGCCTTCACAGGTGATAATCTCAGTATCCCGGTTTGTTATTATTGCGTTATTTGTGTAGGTGCTTGAGATGTTTATATTAGAGAAAATGAGATCCTCGTGGCAATTTATGGGCTTAACGCTGTTACAATACTGGCGACACACTGCGTAAATATTACCCACCGCATTTTGAGCAACGGGGACAAGAGAGCACAGCAAATGTTATAAGACGTCTTGACCTCTGGCTGGTGTCACTGCCTCCGTATAAAACAGAGGGCCGGTGGGTGAAGACGCGCTGCTAGAACTGGCGGGACAAAGTCGTAATTGTGGAGTTTAACGATTATATCACACTTAGCGGCTGCTTTATTGGGGTCATGTTTAACTGCAAGTTAAAACAAATATCTTGTCAGCCAATCACATGGCAGCCAGCCCCTTGACAGATTCAGACAGGCAGTCAGGGTCAACACGACCTGCTGAAGTTCAGGCCGGGGCATCAGAAAGGAAGGTGGAAGGTGATTTAAATGTTTTAGGTTGTTTGGTGGCAGGCGAGCTGGTGCGAGTGTTTCAGAAACTGCAAAAGTCTGTGATGAGTAACAATTCCTGAAGTAACATTTGGATGGTAAGGCCTGAATTTGGCATAAGCAACATCCAAGTAGGGATCCAGCTGGCCGTCCAGACGCCTGCTGCTGCTGCTGCTGCTGCTGCTGCTGGGTACAGTACATTTTTTTAGCACAGTTTAGGAACCTCAGTGTAGCTCTATATTGTTGCTGAACACATACAGTATTTCTTTGAGGCTACTGTGTTCCATCTTCTGTTGGCTCTAATCAAAAGGGTTCAAAAGTGACATCTGCTGTCACCAGGTCTCGTTTCCTTTTGGGATGCGGCACTGGAAACCATCTCGTCTCAACGTAGACCAAAATCTCTGAGGGACGTCGCCAGCGCCCTGCCGACCCAGCGGCGGGAGGAGTAAACAGTCAGGTAAAATCCGATGATGAGCAATGTCCACATGTTCCAAAAAGTGGACACTTAAAGTTCACAATTATAGGGGATACAGAAGGGACTGTGTCAAAGAAGATAGAAGGCTTTATAGATCAGACCCTGACCTCTCATAGTACCACCCAGTCCCTCACAACTTCCTCTAAAAAGGCGGATAACAGCAGCAGCACCTTAAATTGCAGCCGGCACAGAGCCTTGACTCTGCAAACAGAGGGGAGTAATACATTGGAGGGCAACGATGAGTGTGTGTGTGTGTGTGTGTGTGTGTGTGTGTGTGTGTGTGTGTGTGTGTGTGTGTGTGACACTCCAGTGCTTTCAAAGACAAGTCAGTTAAAGAGAAACAAGCGATGAACCGTCTGAGACGAACACCTTGCATCGTTTGGAGAAGGTTGAGTCCCAACTCGTATGAATCACTGACGCCGTCTAGACATGGTGGAAAAATGCTCCATTATTCAGCAAAGCACTGAGAGGGTGTGAGGAGTGTCATGGAAAAAAAAAAAAGAAAAGAAAAAAAAACGCCGGTCTCTTGGAAAAATCGTCAGAAGCGAAGGCCAGGTCCAGCGTATGAACGGCGTTGTGTTAATCGTTCAAACTCCGCTTCAAAAACACGCCCACGCTGCTCGACCTGCGACGTCTCCGCAGACAAAGGAGATCCGAGCCGGTTCATTCATGGGGGAACGACGCTTACGCCACTGGCCGTAAAACAAACCGAAAGAGCAGAGGCACTTATCATCTGCTGGTCCTACAGGTTGACCCAGGCTGGCGACCGAACTTCCACACATGTGTAGCACAGAAATGAAAATGCTCCGATTCTGTTGAAAAAGTCAGCCAATCATCATTTGGCGTATGTGTGTTAAGGTATAAAGTCGCCGCCAATCGGCTTTCACGTCACATAGGTGTTAGCTGGAGACACTTGCAAACTTTTGTTAACGTTAGGATGAAAACTAGCTTCACACCAAAGAAGTCTAAAGTAAAGCAAAATGCAACAATTGTGCCAAGGGTGTATAGCGGCCAACGACGGTAAAGGAAGGATTGATTTTGAGCAAACCCTGATTTGAATCACCAGTAAAATGGAAAATAAATGTTTTGTGTTGTAATTAAAATGTATTTTTTGTTGTTGTTAAAATTGCTTTTATAGGTTAAATGTGTAATATTTGGAGATTTTTAAGAAGAATCAGCGACATCAAGTGGATACATTTGAGATTGCAGAGCTCATACACTTAAGTCTTCTTAGGGACTCCGTACCCTCCCTCTCCCAAGCTTGCCAGTGAACTACGACGACCTGTGAGCACAAACCAGGATACCTTGTCCATCTTCTTCTTGACTGATTTATTTGAGGACGCAAGCGTTCACCCTAAATACAAAACACTCTGTCAGGCCGGCTGGATTGTCCACACCAGGCTTCTTTATAATATAGCAGTGCATGATGGCACCACTATAGCAACCCCCTTGCTATATGTATATTCTTATATACACATAAGAACTGGTCTAAGGGTAGGAAAACCAAATTACTTTTATTGTACTGTGGGTATACAATTTTATTTATGTATTTATGAGCTGTATGTTAAGTTTTTACCAATATAAAAAAAATCATAAATCAAGCCAAATTTTACACATTGGACCTTTAGAACACATCGTGTCAACAAAAAAAAAAAAGTATCATTCTGGGACCGGTGTCGAAACCAAGGTCTCAAAATTGACATTGCATCCACAAAACATTGACTGACACCCAGCACAGGTGACGCCGAGCCTTGTTATTACGTGGCGGCACAAAGACAAACGCGTCGAGGAGGTTTATGCGTGCGCCGCTTGTCCTTTATTCCCCGGTGCGGGAATGAAACAAGTGGCTGAATGAAATCAGACACGAAACCCTCCTTGGCAGCGGCGCTCGCACGTACAAACGGAAAGTCTAAGCGTTCCCCTTTAAGTCCTCGGCCAAGCGGGAGCAGGATGAGATCAGAGAGGCGGCTCTCATTTTTCGTCGGGGGAGAGAACTTATTTATTAATTTAGCCTCCGTCGTTCTGCGTCGCGGGCCGAGTCTCATCTCGGAGGGACATAAAGTATGTTATGCATTTACAGTGGGGGGGGGGAAATGCTCGGCTCAGCAGTTCTCAGAATAGAAACTAGACAAACCCACCCCTCCACCCCCACCCCCCACCCTCTCCTCACCCTCGCTCTCCCTCCTCACCCGTCCACGCAGTAAGCTTATCAGCCTATTATTAGTGCTTATTTATGATTTCCTGCTGATATGTAACCGAGGGAATCCTGTTATTCATCCGTCGACAGGAAACTTCTTTTTGGTGAGCCGTGATAGAATTTTAAAGGTCACATATTATGCAGAAAATCCATTCTGCCAATGATGTGAGTTTCTAGCCTGTCGGTGAGCTCCCCCAGTGGAGGTCTTCACAGGTCCCAAGATTCAGACTCATTTCTGGAAGCCATGCACAACCAAAAATGCCACCCACGGACCTGGCAACCCGTATCAAACCGGACTGCTACAGTAATGGATACCTTTCATTTGGACGTTGAAAGGAAAAACTTTGCAGGGCAAATCTTAACATACAGCATCCATCCTCCTCATTAGTTACATCCAGCCAGACTTCCTCTTCACATGTTTCCTCTCTTGCTAATAGAACAGCATAGCTAATTTCTGAATCTATAGCTAATCCACTCGGTGGGCTTTCATCTCAGTCCAAATGCAACTCCTAAGATTCCACAGCAGTGGAGTTCGAAGCGATTTATATAACAGAACAAGAGCTTAGACTGTTTTACGCTTTCAAAATAAAATTGCGATTCCCGAGCGTTAGCATTGCGAAACTTTTGATCACCGCCTCGCCTGAAGCGATCCACCCACCCCACAGACGCACTGATGTTTGCTCGTAACTCCTCAGCACTGAGCTTAAATCACACCAAGTCAGACATACATCAATAAACACTTAGTTGACTATGAGTCTCAGAGAACTACAGAGTACTCTTGACAAGAGACACTACGTATAATCAAGCCAGGACCCGATTCATTAAAATCAGACCTGGCACGGTCACAGTGCTGTCCATCCTTCTTCTGGAAAGGATGGATCCCATCCCAGACTAGTGTTCAACTCAAACAACATCAGTCTTAGGAAGAAAATAAAACCAACGGTGTTGTTGGAGGATATCAACACAGGACAAAACAAGTTATTTTCTGTGAGATCAATCTTCTATTAATATAGGGCACTTGAGGCTGCTCCAATGGTGTCCATAGGATAAGAAGTGAAGATCAGAAAAACGGGTATGAAATGCACTATGGTCATTGCTTTCATAAATCTGGAAAGTGATGTATTCAAGCTGTGTTATGTCCACCGTGTTACAACTGGATGAGAACTTTGAGGTGGAGGATGGGGAGATTGGAGTGCAAAGGAACCTTGCAAATGAAGTCTTTTGCTCAGGAAGTTGGGAAGGCAGCCTGTCTGATGGAAGCTACACGATCCCCAAGTAGCAACAGATAGTGAAAGTAAATGGTGACATTTAGAAACCACAAAGCTTTGACGTAATCATATAAAATCAACAAAAAGCAAGTTTGAACTGCAGAAGCGACGACAACCTTCCGATCATTAGTACAGAAACATGCACAAATGTCCAATAAGATACATAAGAGAGAGAAAAAAAAGAACATCCACTTCCTTTATTGCCTTTATCTCCTTTATCTTTATCTTCGTCGTACTTGCCAAAAAACTTAATAAGCTACTTGAGGAGTTTTTCAACACGATGATCTGAAAGTTCAACGTCACCTGTGGCTGGAGTCTTTCCCTGGGATGCGATCTCCTGACGGCTCCATGGGGGAGGGGAGGAGGTTGAGGCAGGAGGCCAGGGACTGGCTGGAGTCCTCTCTGGACACTGCACACAGGGCCAAACAACACACCAGTCAAACACCCAAACAGCGTGCAACGACACCATCAGTTCATTCGGAAACGAGATTCCCCTGGTTTCGACGGCTCGTTTGAGAGCCATGAAAGACGTCCCGGATCCGAGGTTGGTGATAAAGGCGAGCTTTGGCATTTCTTCATGCCAAATTCATGTCAGGTTCTGCGGTATTACGGTCCCCCCCCGTCTGATTCCTCGGGCCACGGCAGTCACCAGCGGGGCGAGAAGATGATCACTGGCGGCTATAAACTGCACTGAAACTGCCCGCTTTTTAATAAAGGCCTAAACAAGCCACCAGAGGGAAGTAAATAAAAGGCGGGGGCAATAAGAGTGTGTGGGCGTTCTGCAGTGTGTGTGTGTGTGTGTGTGTGTTATCTTTGTCTCATGGTCTCACGGATGTGCGCTCGCTCCTTTATATGCCGTGTAAAGGTAGTGATCCATGTGGAAATGTGAGGGTGTGTGTGTGTGTGTGTGTGTGTGGGTTGCCTTCCTCGGCGTCCTTCTTTGCATTTATTCTCAAGCTTTAACTTGTGTTTGAACCCCCCCCCCCCACACACACACACACACACACACACACACACACACACACACACACACACACACACACACACACACACACACACACACACACACACACACACACACACACACACACACGTCACGCGGTTCCCCCGACTTTATGAGAACGATTCATCAAAGCTTTAATTTCACGCTACAGTTTGGAAGCCATTAGGTCTGATGGCTGCAACATGCGCGCTGTACTTGTGTGCGTATTAATGACGGCGCCTCCGTTGACTCTGCTGCGGGAGGAGCAGGAGGAGCAGGAGGAGCAGGAGGAGGAAGAGGAGCGGTCGTCAATCCGCCTCCGCGAGTGTGAGCGAGCGCTAGGCTAAACGTTGCCCCGCCGTCTCACAACTCTCTCAGGAAAATCACTTATTGAGAAGATTCCGAGCTTCTTCTTTTTTTTTTTTTTTAACCGCAAACGTGAAGTTCTGAGAGTCCGTAAGGGATGTTGCCGGCAGGAGGAAGGATGTAAACTTCCATTTATAGATGAACCGATACCGACATCCGTTAGATGAGAATCTGAAGAAAGCCTGCCTTGCCCTGTGGGCGCAGTTTTATAGTAAATACATGCAGCGTAGCATTTGAGCTGCTCAAACAGCAGCATGTATGAGGGTTGCCTTTCACAGATTGGCCCATGTTGTGATAAAGTGCATTTTCAAATGACTTGGAAAAACAATCCGCATTTTGGTTTCGGTTTTTAAACCTAATTGCTGCGGCAATCTTGCGGAGAACGATTAAATGGGTTTGCTCACTCAAAACTGAATTTTCACCCATTTACTACCCACATCTATGTCAGCGGAGGCTCCGGTGACATTTTCAAATCCACATGAATGTGTCTCGGGTTTCACAGCGGTCGGGCGCCAAGCATTGCGGTGAGAGCAAAACAAGAGAGGAGAAACACAAAGTGCGTCTTCATCCAAGAGTCCGAAAGACTCTGCAGTCCCATCTGCCTCCCGGCAGCAAAGTGTCGAGCCCAAAGATCCAAAACCCAGGACTCCAAACTGTGGCAAGTTTACTAGAGCCGTCCATTGGTTGGAATTCTGGACTTCTGTTCAACTCCACGATGGTTACCGACGCCGCGGTGAGCGGCAAATTGGTCAAATTAAATCACAGAGCAAAACAGATGTACCGCAAAAAGTAAAGAAAAAAAAAATGAGCGGAATTCAGCATGAGCAATGATCTACAGGGAGGTTTCATTATTGGTGTAAAGCGAAAGAAAATCAAGTTGTTTCGTCCTTCGTCCTGGAACAACACACTGAGTCAGGGAAACGGTGAAAATGAGAATTGAAACAAAATAAAGCAGCAGCATTTTTTTTTTGCCAATTATAATGTATTTTAGGCATGCTCCTCAGCTTAAAATGAGAATAACTAATCACAGTACAAGCTGCACCTGCACAAGGTGTGTTACTGTGTTGGCATCACTAGCTGCGATTCCATTACCCCAAGAATTTCGCAAAACCGAAATATCGCAATGAAAATCTGGTAATGGAAACACGGAAATTTGGGAAAACCTCTCAAATGTGGCTAAAAGGTTTGTACGCTCCTGAGGTGGGTTTTTTTTTTTTTTTCAGGCGTATCAATATAGAGGTAATCAGAGAGAAAAATATAACAACCATTCAAGCAAACAAAAGTAAACAGCCAAAAGCACACCTAATTCTTATTTCGTGCTCATGCGCTTCGCACCTTTGAATGAAAACACCTGCAGATCGCAATTGCGGACTTTGTTGAAATTTGTCAAAACATCGCTTTTATTTTGTGAAAAACTGTAATGGAACGCAGCTAGCGTCTTCCTGCTGACAGACGGGCATGACTGCTGGTGCGTGGCCTGTCGACTCTTCCCACCCGTCTTCATCAGTATCTCGCTGCATTTAAGAACGCACAGCCCCATCCGAATCCTGAATGTTGCAGCCTCATTTAAATACTCCTTCTGATTAATGGCAGGGGAAATAAATGCAGCCGCATTAAGACTTTGTTTCCTAACATTACCAAGAGAAAGAGAGAAGATACTTGTCTTTCCATTTTGAGACTTGTGCGCATTAATGCAGGGCAGTATAATTTCATTTTTTTATTCAAATCTCCAGGCACCTGACCAAAGCCCGGGATCTAAAATTAATCACATTTTGTGTGCTGCTACACATCAAATTCATTACACATACGGTCCAGGTTCGGCTTAATCTTTTGGAGTAAAAGGGCAAAGTTTAATTTTGTATCCGCTTGAGAGTTTCGCACGCCCCGTCAAACTTATTTAAGCGTGCCGCAATAATTTGCCGCCGTCATGTTGGAGCAGAGCTCAGGGAAATGTTGAGCAGGACTCTCGCACACAGGTAGATGCAAAGTTCACTTTGTTTGTTTGGTCATTGTCAGCGCAGGAGCACAGGTAATGATTCCAATAAAAAATAAATCAGACGAAGATCTGAAGTGCAAAGTAACAAAGTTACCATGGCGATGGCGCTGATCATCGGAGAGGTCCAGGTCTAGCATCAGATCGTCTTCGTCCAGCTCCGAGGAGCCCAGGTTGTTCAAAACATCCTGAAGGGAAAAAGCAAAACCAGAGAATCATGCAGAGTTGACAAAGGAACACTGACGTTACAACATTGTAAATGTTTAAATACTGTGGGATCAGCCTAAAGCAAGTCATCATAATGAAGCTTTTTTTTTTTCATATATATGACAACTTTATTCCTTCTTTATGACACCCAACTACTGTCAGAAAGAAAAAGAATTAAAAATACAGAAGAAAATACTTAAAATGGGGTTTCAAATTGGTAAAAGTGAAATAAAATAAAATGAAATGATAAAAAGCTGCTCATTAAAGTGATCAAGGAGGCTCATTATACCAGAGAAGATGTGCTTCAACCTGAGAGACACTAAACCTTATCAACATTGGCAATGAAGCGGATTTTATTTTTTTTAATGGACATGGTATTAGTGTGATATTATTAGGAGAAAAAGGTAATGGGATTTTTTTTTTCACTTTGCCTGCACTTAATGAGGGTATTCAGCCCCTCATCACGGCAAGCCAAGCTCGTGAAAACGTAATGTTAGCCCTGTTATGAGGGGATCATTAAGGTTCGGGTTGAGAGAGCAGTGAACGCACTAAATGAGGCTGCAGGTTTGTGGGACATCTGTCAAAATTCCCCACATTTCGTTGGCAGAAATGAAAAGGAAAAAAAAAGGCCAATATGAAGACTTTACTCTCCCTCCATGAGCAACGGATGCACAAGTTGAACAGCACTTGAGACAAGACTTCAAGTTTATCTCCATGTGAGATAAAAGAAAAGATATTAAATGCAAATTGCAAATGGAAAAAAAATTAACTGGTCGGGTCTTGGTGGTCAAGAACACCTCAACCCACTGCTCGAATCATAATGCGGCTCTTAATATCTCGCGCCTTCAGCTCTGTGGCGTTTCAAAAAAAGAAAAAAGGTCAATGCTGCCCTCTGATGGTGGCCTGTGAGAACTCCATCCCACATACCAGAACATGACGAATGGAGTATTTCTGAATACGTCACAAGTGAAGTGCATTTATGACCTTTTTTTTAAAAGCGATAGTGATATCAGTCAGTGATGACCCCCCCGCCCTCTCACCCTACCCCATCAGGAAGGACATGAAGGTTCAACTTGGACCAGAACTTTCAGAACTTTTACTAATTACCCTAAACATAAAACATTTGCAGATAATTTGACACGGGCTGGAGTCTCAGTGCAGTAATTTTCATCAGTCTGTTCACCTTGCAAGGCAAAAATAACCATTTAATAATCCGGCATGGTGCTTTGGACTGTAACCTGAGAGAACCTTTTAAAATGGAAATAAGGTGGGCGGCGGTTCCCACAGGCTTTTAGAGCTCTTGCTATTGGTTGCAATGCCTCAAATGAACACAGTGAAGATTTCATTTTTCGTTGCAAAGTACAAAAAGAACTTCCTGGAGGAGATTAATGCCGTATTTTGAGAACAAGCGATTTGTTAAATGAAAATTTTACGTACAGGTGTACATTCAGTGTGACGTAAAAAATAAGATTATGGGCAAGATGTTGAATCCTTCTGCTGCTTCTTCTTTATAGTTTTTCTCTAAAATTTCAACAACAACAAAAAAAGCACAAAAAAAAAAAGCTACCATCTCAATAAATTGTGTAGTTTTGCTGCTGTTTGTTGTTTACAAACACTGCCTGTGTGTGACACCAGGATCTGAACAACAACTCCTTCCACTCTGGATCTGTCATTAATACACCACTAGTTTCCTACTTACCAGTGTTTTAATTAGCAGAATTTTGCACACAGCTCCCGTTAAAACCTTAATTATCGTATATTTTGTTCGTTCACGTGACAGTTTGTGGCTCTGACAGCGGCTCACAGTGGACTGAGCCTTGCACACACAGTGCCTTCACACCTTCATAGACAAGCAGATTTCGAACAGGCTCATTAGTAGTAACAGCGTGCGTGTGTGTGTGTGTGTGTGTGTGTGTGTGTGTGTGAGAGAGAGTCTTTGTTAGAGGGGAAGAAATCTTCAAATCAATGTTCCTTCTGATCTCATCATAGCGACTAGAAATGACTTAATACATTATTGAGTTTTTGTGTTCGCATGAAGTACATAAAGCAGCTGAACACACGGTCTCGTTTCAGATATTAAAGCCGACGGCTTGGAGGCATTGAGATATAAATGAAAGCCATACCAGGCGATGCTATTATCCGGACTTAATTTGAAAGTGAATTACCTAATTTAATGTCCCCCTCCAACCAAAAAGGAATATGTTCCCGCGCATGTCACTTGTGTGTTCTCGGGGGGGGGGGGGGGTTCAAGCCATGAGTTAAGACGCCACATCGCTTTCAGTTTCAAAATGGTATCTCCTAACGGCAAGCGGGATGAGAGGAAAGAACCTAAAAGAGAGATAGAACCCAGGAAAAGGGCGCTTCCAGTCCATCAAAAGGCATTTGTTTCCATTTACGGCGCTGCAGCAATGTACAGTCCATGAAAACTGCATTTATTCACAGCAGCTTTAGGGCGGTTAACGCGGCTGGATCAGGGCGGGGGGGTGGGGGGTGGGGGGGGGGGTGATTTGGATCTGCGGCGGGGTGCGATGGCTGGCGGCGACGGCGGAAAATGCACAGACTAACAAATGACTTTCATTGTCAATGAGCAGACACTTCACATCCAGTTGTGTTTATAACGTGCCTGAGGACACCACGGATCGAGCGTCTGGTCAAGTGGCTGAAAGGAAAAAGTGCTCCTGATCCGCAGTGTGTCGTCCACGTCGTCCCTCGCGCACGCACACACACACACACACACACACACACACACACACACACACGCACGCACGCACGCACACACACACACACGCACACACACGCACACACACACACACACACACACACACACACACGATGCTGTGTGTCTGACAGCAATTAGAGATGAGAAACTGACGCGTGAACGTATATATTGCAAGTTCCAAGCAGCGCGTGACAGTTTATGTAAAGATGTCTGGCATTAATGCCGCAGCGGCCTGGATGCGATGCTGCTCGTGTTGTCCCCATGCATCAGCGACGAGTTAACAATGACGAGTTGCATCTTCTTTGTCAACCTAAAGGGCTCAGTTTGTCTTTAAATCCGCACTTTCCTTAAACATCTGGGCGACTTGGAGCGGATGAATCGCCTACATATTCACTCATAACTCAATGTTTGTGAAGCAATCCGACAATGCTCCCTTCGAGGCTCCAGCTGTAACCTCCTGAGCATCATTAAAGTCATCATCCAGCAACAAAAACTGCAAGGCAAAGATGGAAAGAACATAAACAGATTGAAGTGGGCCGACAGGAAATAACCATTTGCGCATTTTGCAGATGGGCCACTGGTGCACGCTGAGTGTGTTTTAATGGACCCATTTGAAACGTCACAAATTCGAACCATCGACACGCCTGTACTTTGCATTTGCAGAAACATTTCTCTTATTTATTTCTCTTATTCCTTCTTAAGAAAAACAGTAAACGCTCACAACATCCAGCAGAAAAAGATAAACCAAAACAGGATGTTCCAGCCTTGGTGATGCACTCGTGCGGATGAACAGAAAGTTCTATTTGATGACCGCTGACTTCAGCCAGCACTTTGTTCAGAAGTTCCTCATCCCCACCTTCAAGGACTCTATGGCTGCTACCACAGCTCTTCGCTTGACGTTGGATAGCAGTGAAAGGACCAGGACTAACAGCAGGTCAAGCGATTTACTGAGCAGAACGTGAAGCGTTGAAAAGACAGTTGTGTTCTTTGGGGAAGTGGAAGTAGAAAAAGGCAACACTCCTAACCACCATCAGGGAAGCAAACCACGGCATAGCACGTGACAGGCAGAGCTACGGACTCCTGTACTAACGAGGACAACAGATTCAAACACAACCTATAAGACTGAGAAGAGTCCAGAGACTTCAAACACCAATACCAAGAGGTCCAAACAGCCTCGAGTGTCGACCCCCACTGGCACACTGGGGAAAATGAGAGCTGGGAGTCGACATTGTTTGCTATTTGGCCCAGATGTCAGACTGTGGCCTGAGTCATCAGTACCACCTCAGTGGTTGGCCCCCGTCTGCTGAGTCATGTGACTTCATAATTATTCTTGTGGAAGGCGAAGAGCAGCCAACAGCTGCAGTATATAAACTACTGCTATTCATGGGTTTGCCTCAAAACAGTTGGGCATCTTTCTGTGGTTTCTGTAGTGTAGCGGTTATCACGTTCGCCTTACACGCGAAAGGTCCCTGGTTCGAAACCGGGCAGAAACACTTCCTGTTGCCCTCCTGACTGGACAAACTCCGACTATACAGGTGGTTGGATGCCGCTAGCAAGCAAACTATCTTGTTTTTAACAAACCCAGCAGTGAACCTCTATGGGACCAAACACAAAACCCAACGACTTCTCGGACATCCAACCCCAACCAGTTCCTGCAGTGTGGTGGTCATCAATATGATATACGCGTCAGAAAGTCCATTTCAAAAAGCAGCGGCTTTTCATGGCACCTACAGGGCACCTACCAGACACCCCGATGAAGACAATTTTAACACAAATTTAACACAATTGTCATATACATATCTATCAGTACCGATACCCGGTACTGGTATCAGTATGGGTGCATCCTTGATTCCAACTATATTTGGTCTTCAGAAAGCAGCAGTCAAGACAGGATAAGAACAGACGGTCCCTCTCAAGCAGTGTGTGCGTGTTTAAATTCCTATCAGCAATAACATTGTATTTGTGATGCCAAAGAAAAGAAAGAACTTAAAAATCTTCTATCTGCAGCGTGCCTCAATATTAAAACAGTCCTCAGTGGGGGGGATCTTTAGGTCACGCACCGTCTACGTTGGAAAAATAAATATCTGGCGGCGCCTCAAAGGGACTTGAAAAAGAGAATTACAACTGGAAGGAGCTCGCTAAACAGCCGGAGCAAAGGCAGGCACCGGCTCCGCTTCCCTCGGGGCGGAGGAAACACAGAGTTTTGAGTTCAACAAATGAGTCATTTGTCGCTGCAAACACATTCTTTTTTTTCTTCTCTGATAATTACACTCTGCCTGGGCTGCTGTGACGCAGAGTGAAGCATGTGAAGGCCGAGCTGTTGAAGGACTGCTGTTGACTGGCCCAGGTGACTCGTCCCACCTGCCTGCCTGCCTGCCTGCCTGCCTGCCTGCCTGCCTGCCTACTGCAACACGTCAGACACGCCAGCACGTGCCAGACACGGCGCTCAGCTCGCTCTCTTCCCTCCATCAGCGGCCTAATTAGCTGATCCCGGATTTTAGTAAAAGAGACTTGTTCATCGTTCAAAAGCGCTGCAGCCAGCGCAGTCACACTGCAGGATAGATAGAGAGACACATAGATGCATAGATGGACGGACGGACGGACAGTAAACAGAATGTTATCTATAACTTTTCCACTCTTTATTTTTTATTTTTTTCCCTTTTATTTATTTATGTTTTATTATTATTTATTATATATTCTTTCCCCTTATGATATGTTTTGTTTATTGCTGCTAATATTTTGAGCACCCCGACACAAGCTCAGATTTTCTTTTCGTGTCAATTTGGTTTGTATTTGATAATATGTTCATACAATCTTGCCACACTTTTGTGTAATAGAAAATGAATGCCGTAAGACAATGTATGCAGGACCCTTTGACGCCATAAAAACCTTTGAAACACGATAGATGGATAGATGGATAGATAGATGGATAGATAGATAGATAGATAGATAGATAGTCCATAGAGAGTAAAATAATAATTCAAAGAGAGAATTCAAGGTAAAAACTCTCAGCTGTTCGTGGGCAGGGGAGGAGAGAGAGGAGTGAGAGAGGAGTGAGAGAGGAGAGAGACAACACCCCATCATCGGTCCGAAGCAGAAGCACGGTGAACTCGCGCAGCAACGTGCGCCGTGTATCCCTGACCTCTTTAATCTCCTGGTAAAAGCTTTTAGTCCCCCGACGAAATAAATGAGATTAACTTCAACAGGCTCGTCTCGAGCAGAGTTTCCTCTTCTGTGTGTGTGTGTGTGTGTGTGTGTGTGTGTGTGGATCAGCATCCACGTGCGGCGTTCGTTGTTATCATTTGACTTTTGTTCTCGAGACATGATGGAGTTCCCCAAAACACAGAGGTTGAACTTAATGCTTTGCTGCATTTCAAAGCTTTGGAAACAGCTTTGACTTTAAGACTGAGACTTTCTTTACTGTCATTGACGAAAAGAAACACGGCAGTGATTCCTTCTACGACAAAATGTCGTTGCCCAGCTCCAGAGTACAGCAATCGTTGCTACTTTGTTAGAATTGAATATAAAAAAGAATATGAAACTTCTGGAGGAAGAATAGTGGGAGAATAAAAATAAATAAGATAGAATAAAAAATGTATAGGTCAGAGAAATATTGCACCTAACGAAAGTATAAACGGTACAAACAGAGACATAGTGGCAGCAGGCTGGAGGGGTTGTTTGGCAATTTTTCAAAGCTGAAACCTGTCTGTTAAGATTCCTGTGACGAGTCACAAAATGACCGACAGACAGACTCTCAAACCAGACTTCATAAAACCCTCCTCCTATTTTAATTTGTGAAGTCAGTTAAACCTGGCGAGGCTGGACGCCCCGACTGCCACCGCCTGCCAGTCCAACAGAGGAACCCCCCCCCTCCGTCTGACTGTGATGAGCTGCGTTGAGTGGTTGTTTTTACGCACACGGCCTCAGAACGAACCTGTTGACAGGCCCCCGCACGGCCGCCACCACCGCCGCCGCCGCCACTGCCAACACGGCCTTTTAGCTTTACAACTAAATATCGCAACATCTCACATTCAACACAAACAACTTTTCCGGGAGGCCTGAAAGGTTGACTTCGGTTGTACTTCCAGCTGAACAAGCGTTAAGGACACGGTGCCTAAATCCGTATGTTTTACATTCCCTTCACGCGCCGCTGACGCTCCCCTGTCAAGAGTCTTTTATCGCGAGCTGCGCAACTCAGCCGATAGGAAGTATTGTCATTCTTCATCTCAATGATTTTTCTCCGCCCCCCCCCCAAAAACGCATTTGTTATCTTTCAACTCTGTCATCTGCATTATTTAAATTTCCTAGAACCAAGTTTTAGATCACAGAGAATTCTGTCTTTCTCCTCTTCTCACATTAAATAAACAACGAACCAGCGGCATCTGCGCTCCTGCCGTACGTGTCCTGGTGATTTGTGACAGCCTGATGCATTTCTCTGCACATCCAAACATGATCACATTTCTTTTCTTTTTTTTGGCTTTAGGGTTGTCACTTGCGGTACCTGCCTTGCTGTACGAGTCAGAAGATGCATTTCAAAAAGCAGTGGCTTTTTCAGGGCACCTACCAGACTCCCCATTTTGGACGATGAAGAGTTGTTTCTGTGCTTCAGCAGGCCACATCCTTCCATGCCCACGGCATCTCGGTGGTTGCCATGGACACGAGGACCGCCGGCCCCCTCGGACGATGAGCGCAGGCGCCTCTCCATCCGCATCACCTCGTGATAGGGACTCACGCTGCTGCCCAGATTGGCTGCAGGAGGGAAATCAGAAGGAGAGAGGAGTTCTTCAGCGAGACAGATCAGGAGATAAAATAAAGCTAGCAAGTCACTCAAAATAGAACTGGCATCACAGATTTTATGCCTAAAACTATATGGCATGTAATCTCATAACCTGTTCTCTCTTTGATTATTGGCCAGAAAAGTGTTTTTTGCAGACTAAAGTGAAGCCACTTTGAAGTTTTTGGTTTTTGATCGTTACTCCTCTTAATTATCCTGTTTGACGCGCTTTAGTAAACTGTCTTGATTGACATAACTCTTAAATTATGGCTATAAGGATAATGTTTGACCTCTTACAACCAAATTAGAACCTTGTCCCTTGAAACCTAACGTAAGAGATATTTTTAAGATGTTCCCA
Organism: Nelusetta ayraudi; assembly: GCF_046127955.1. Lineage (NCBI taxonomy): Eukaryota > Metazoa > Chordata > Actinopteri > Tetraodontiformes > Monacanthidae > Nelusetta > Nelusetta ayraudi. Next base: position 679,804 of record NW_027466220.1, read on the forward strand.
TGACATTGGTTTCAAAAGGCAACAATTAAAAAAAAAACAAGGTGTGCAGGTCATGCCTGTGATAATCACAGTCAGTGTGTGAGAGTAAGAGAAAGTCAAACATATTTAAAATAACAGCATATGAGACAGGGCAGAAAGTCAACACTTTCCATTTGATGCATCTCGAAGTCAGACCTCGATAAACCTGTGTGCAGTTTACAAGCAATGATGACATTATAAGTGTGTGTGTGGCTGAGATGGTAGCGCAGGCTGTGAATTAATGATCAAGGGGTTGGCGGTTCAAATCCCACCTCCAACTGTCCACATGTTTGAAGTGTCCTTGAGCAAGACACTGAACCCTGATGAATGAATTAGAGGTCATTGTAAAGCGCTTTGTGGTACAGTGAAGGTGGTGGAAAGCGCTTTATGAGTTCAGTCCATTCAAACCTTAACTTTTTTGTCACATATGAACGCTATTGGAATGGTGACTCCTTTACGCCACTGCAGTCACTGAAAGCACCGATGCAACCGTCTGCTCAGCGTACCTGCGTGTGGTTTCCTCAGGTGAGAGGACCTGGGCTCGTGGCAGCCGCAGCAGGTCCCCCTCTCCTGGAAGGAGAGCGTGTGCCTCGCCCTCCTCTCCGACTGCTCCGGGTTCGAGTGGCAGCCCTCGCTGCGCGCCGCGCCCGCCTCGCTCTCGCTGGTGGTCTCGGCGCGGCAGCCGGCCTTCCTCCTCGCCACCAGCGCCCTCCTATGTTCGGAGGCTGCCGCCGCCACCTCGGCCGCCCTGGCCTCCCGCCTCTCCTCCTCCCTCTCCTTCCTCTCTTCCAGCGACTGCTCCCGCACGGGCAGGCAGGGCACGGCCGTCTCCGGCTCCGAGAGGGAGACGGCCGTCTCGTAGTCCGTGTTGTTGGCCGTGCTGATGTCGGGCAGCAGAGGTTTGTCGGTGCTGGACTGAGCCGGCGTGAAGAAGACCTAGAGGAGAGGACGCAAGGGGGAAAAAATAGCCTGAAATAAAAATCTCTTATTCAGATGTTTGATTGCTGAGGCAGCACAGAGCATCTTAAAGGTTAAGTGGGTAATATTTGGAGATTTATTGAAGAAGAAACAGCAACATCAAGTGGTTACATTTTAGATTGAAGCGCTCTTAAACTTACGTCCCCTCATGGACTCCGTACCTTCCCTCCACCGAACCTGCCAGTGAACTACAATGGCCTGCGAGCACAAACCTGGATACCTCGTCAACCTTCTTACCGTCTTTTTCTTCATTGGCTTATTTGAGCGTTCACCCTAAGTGCAAAACGCGCTGTCAGGCAACGGGATTGTCCACACCAAGCTCCCATAGAAATATGCTGGTGCAACATGGCAGCTAATTGGGAGCAAGACCCTTGATCTATGGATATTCTTATATACATATATGAACTGTTTTACAGGTAGGAAAACCAAATAATCTTTATTGTATTGTATACAGTATACACTTTTATTTGTGTATTTAGAAGCTCTATGTTCAGCTTTAAACAACAGAAAAATCATAAATGAAGCCACTGGACCTTTAAGGTAACGCCCTATCAAGTAGTTCCTCTTCAGAGGGATGAGCAGATTATTGTTTATATTTGCATGTGTTGGGTGGCTTCTGTCTGAAGCTCCCTCTGCAACCCCAGACATAACAAAATGGAATAACGCTTCTGAAGGTGGGAAAGTTGTGAGCGCAAAGGTGTGAAATGCGGAGAGAAGTTTGCAGACACGCATTAGTTTTCCTTTTCACACTTGTTTTTTTTTCTCCATAAAAACTACTTTATTTTGGCTCTAACTGCCCAATTTTCTACGGCACACTTGACACAACAGGCAGTCGCAGTTCTTTAATAGAGTTTTACACCCTTTTCTTCGTCTCTTTTTTTGGCACCAACATTCAGGGTCTCAGTGTGGCTATGTTGTCGAGTTTTTGTTTTTTGTTGACAGGTCTGAATATAGTGTGTGTCCAAAGGGACACAAACCCATTTCCACATCTTTTTAAAGTCAGATTCTAGTGGTCCAACAATCAAACATCCCAAATATTATAATAAACCTTCAGAAATCAACTTACACAACCTGCATTGTGTGAAAACACAACTTAACTACATGTTTTACATTATGGAGTGTTTAATAGATTTTTGTTTTTTCTGTTTTTTTGACCCCAGTCATTCGGTCGGTGCCTCCTCTAACTGTGGAACTGAGATACCTGGGAAGTCGAGACGGCCACGCTGAAGTTCTCCGGAGCCGGCGGAGGTTCTGCTGGAAGCGTCTCGGCGGGCGGGACCGGAGCGGCTGCAGCTGCAGGTCCCGGTGCCGGAGCGCAGCCGGGGCTCGGCGCCGGCAGGGCTTCCACCTCGGAGACGGAGTCCTCCGTGATGGGGACGAACTCGGAGGGCGTGGCGGCCGTGGTCCGGTCCTCCGATATCATGGGTGACTGCAGCGAGCTCTCGGCGCCCAGCAGGTCGCCGGGCCACGAGCCCGGGGTGAGGCCACCTCCACCTTCTCCTCCTCCACCTCCTGGTGGCAGCGCGGTGCCGCTCGGAGGCTCCGGGTTCACCTCCGGCGGCCGGTGGTGATCGGACGTCCGCGAGAACCGGTGGTGTGCCGAGAAGGACTTGGGCAGCAGCTGCTTCTTCTTCTGCTTGCCGCCGCCGCCGCCGCTGTAGTCGTCCAGGAAGCCCGAGTCGTCGCCCTCGTTGACCCCCGAGCCGCTGATGCAGTTGATGAAGACGTTGCGATTGGCTGCGGACGAGGAGGACGAGGAGGCTTTCTCGAAGTCCTCCGTCTGGGAGCGCGTCATCTTCTTCTTGTGGCTGCCGAAGCCGAAGGAGTGGCGCGAGCGGGGGCGCCCGAACCCGGCCGACAGCGACGTGGACGCGGCCTGCTGGCTGTTGCCATTGGTGTCGGCAGGCTGCGTCAGCGGGGGGGTGAGGTTGAGGTTGACGGGCTGCACGCGGGGCTCGCTGTGGCGCTTGGAGGCGAAGCCCAGGGACGGCGCGCGGAAAATGCTGCGGCGCTTGCCCGTGCTGCCCGAGCTGGAGTTGGTGCTGGACGGCGAGGAGCTGTGGACGCCGTTGCCCACGCCGCCCGAGGACGGCGAGGAGGGGAGGGAGTCCTGCTTCTTGCTGTTGCTCCGGCGGAAGATGGGCAGGCGGGACACCAGCGTGGAGCGGCGGGAGCCCGGTTCACCCATCGAGACGGCGAGGTGGGAGGAGCCTCTGGGGGAGGGAGGGACACAAAGGAAACAGGGGCTCATCGGAGGGTGACAATAAAGTCCAAACTGACAAAAAAGAATTCCCGCCAAATGTTTGCAAGTTCGCCACGTGTGCGGGAATTTTTCTTTTTTGTAAAAATGTAGAAATTTAAAAGAAATTTAAAATCATCAGTCATGAAGTTACGACTCAGATTTATTCCACAAAAATGAGAGTGCCAGCCCCTCTTTCTATCATGTCTAGTCACTAGGAAATAAATGATTGAAATTATATAATTTCATAAATAACTTTTTTCTAAATATATATATTTTGAAAATCCTCTTTTTAAAAAAAAAAAAAAAAATTAAAAAAAAGTGGGGGGAACTGCCCATGACGCCTCAACCTAATCAAAACAGCTCCACGACCCACTTCTGAGTCGCGACCCACCAGTTGAGACACGCTGCTGTAGGACTCAGAGGCTGGATGAGAGGACTCCATTTAAAACCCGTTGACGGTCGGCAATAATAGGAGTTAATGCGAAATAATACTAAAGCGGGACAGCAATGCATGCCAATCACGACTGGAATTTCCCCTCTTTCCTCTTCTGAGGAGTTCACATCGAGAACGGCGTCGAGGCTCGTCACACCATCAAAGTAGCTGAGACGCAGGGCAAAGTCAGAACCAAAGCAAGAGTCGCAGCCAGCGGCCTCGTTCTGCTCCCTGCGTTTAATCACGAGCTCCTCTGTAAACAAACCCTGCGACACCGTGGGTAAACGGCAAAAAACAAAAAAAACACACAAAAAGAAAACTGACCCACGTTCCGCGCGGCATTAATTACGGCCATTAATGTGGGAGAAGTACTCACGTTTACATCGTTTTCAGCAATTAATTAGAGGAGCAGCGAGCGTGCGGAACCTCCGACCGTGAAGGAGCTGCGTCCCGGGGAGAGCGACTCGCCTCTTTTGTTTTTGATCTCTGTGTAATAAGCTTACATTAACACTCTTTGCTGGAGTGGCTTATGAGCGCGTCACCTCCCGGAAAGTAAATTTGATCATCTAAACACACACACACACACACAGACACATATGAATTTACTGTTTTCTTTCCCAGGTCTCAGCGAAGACATAGAGACTAAAGTTATTATTGTTATTGTTATTGTCCGCTCCATGATGACCCGTGACCTCGCACGCTCTGCGGCAGGCGGCTCTGTCTGCACCACCAATTTGTGCAGCTTGACCAAATTGCACTAAATTAAAGTATTACAATATAATAGAAATTAAAATAAAAATGTGAACAGATTCACCTGGGTTGCTCAACAATCCGGAGTAAAAGGACTTTACTTTACACTTTAGTGGGCTACTTACTGTTCGGCAAACTATGCATTCATAACACTTAATGGCTGCTGATGAGCACGCTGACGCACAATTACCCACTGCCAACAAATTATGCACGGCACATTTTGAACACATTGATATGATACATACACATTTATTCTGCCTTCATAAAAAACAAAAAAAAAACGAATAGATGCTGCTAAGTGGCAGGTTGTGTGTGTAGTGAGATGAAGCAGCTGTTCATATTACGCACTGGTCCAGAAAAAGAACAGGGAGAGAGCGGCAACACAGGTGGGCACATTCCGAGTTGTTTGGTTTGACGGTACTGTCAGGTAATAACGCTACAATTTTAAGAGGCCAGTTGAATAACATTTCAACAAAATCAAAACAGTGGTGTTTTTTTGTCACTAAAATGGTAATAATGTGCATATGTAGAGACGCTATTTTCTTATCTGGCTAATCAGGGGAGGCTGGACACAGACCCTTCAACCGCTGACTCACTCATTCATTTAGTTTAAATGGGACACAGTCGCACGGATTAAAGATGTCAATAACAGCTAAATATGCAGTTTGGATTTTTGCTGTCCAGACACTGTTATGAGTGTCCACCAGCACAACCGACGTGGAAAAAACAGCAGCACAAACTGTAAATCTGTTGCTGAAATATCTGAATAATTGACTACAACCTAACACCTTTCTGTTCATTCATTTCCTAGAAATCATTTCATCCTGGCGCTTAAGTCAATGTTTACTTTGACAGGACAAAAGGCGCTGCCAGACAGAGGAAAAAAAAAAAAACACTGAAGGAATGAGTACAAGGCAGCAAACAGGTCACAAACTCTCCACTTCATAATCTGATCAAGAATGCGGGCGAAGCACTGGACCAAGTGTGACCCGTGGTGGCCCAACTTTCCAACCCACGGGGCTTAAATCAACCCTCACAAAGCGTGTTGGGGGAGTCACGGCCTAAAGCAGCGACACCACTGAAACACTTCACAACATGATACCAAATCATAGTGTGCTAAACCCACGCTGAGGTCCGAAAGGACAGAAGGAAGTATTACTGCCGTGGACTTCCTCAAAGCTCAGGCTCTGAGTGGGAAACAACACAATGCAGAAGTAAAACTAGAACCCGACTCGGTTCCTCTCACCTTTTCAATGGGCAGAGCTGCGTTGATGATGTGACACAAAAAGGAACTCATAAATTTTTTTTTTTAAAAAAGCACTGCTTGGTATGCAGCAATAACATTTCAATAAGCTTCTGCAAATGTGTTATATTTAGATTTGTGCATTAATACATAAACCAGACTAAGACTGAGTACTTTAAATCAGTGGACAGTTTGAAAGGACATAAGAAGTATTTGGTGTGGGTGTGAAAAATTGTGTGTGCCCTATACAACAGGTTTTCTACCTGGGTTCTATTTTTTACAAGACAACCAACCACTGTGCGTTACATTCCATTACAATACATCACAGTGTGGCAGTGAGATGACATATTTGGAAACACTGCAGCTCCTATACAGATGATGACTGTACAGCAAACAGCGAGGACCACACCAGCCTCTAATTTTCACTGGGGTTTGTCAATAATTTCTGGCATGGCTTCAATTCAAGTTGATCAATATCCATCCACTGGTCTTCAACGTGTCAACATTAGCCTTAGTCCATCGCAACAACAACAACAACAACAACAACAACAAAGAATGCATTTACCACACACTGATGCTTCCACAGACCTGTTGTCCAGCTGTGAGAGAATTTAATTTTAATTGAATTCGGTTAGTTAATTGACTAATTTATCTACGCTAAAGGTTATTGTTTGCACGTATAACTCAGCATTTCAGCCGTTCACACTATAGCAAGCAAGCATTTTCACACAGTTCGGAGTCTGTAACAAATTGTGTCCAAATTTATAAATGTATATATTTTTTTTTTTATGTCTTGTCCTGTCATTGTTTCATTTTCTTTACATGGTTCTCATTCGGACTCTGTGTGCACGATATGACTAAAAATGCAACATGTGAAAAGTACATTTTTCTTACATCATCATCATCATCATTATTTTTATTATAACAACGGCTTGTTATTGGTTTATACACACGCGAGTTTGGTAAACAATACGCTGCTCTCCACGTGCAGAATCGAAGGAGAATTTGATACATGCTGGTCATGCAGCGAACCTGCCTCGCGCCAAGAGTGGCTGCAAAAAAAAAAAAAAAAAAAAAAAAAGCACCGACACCTAGTTAATTATTTGTGAGTGAATGTGAATTTACAACTGGAGCGGAATGGGTCAATGGGCTAGCTAGCATGTGATATTTATATCGGCTTTATTGTTATACCGACGACAGTTAAGATGTGATAGTGTCGTCGGGGCCGGTTGCATGATTATCGGCGTGGCGGCGTGGAAGCGTTAGCTAGCGCTACTTTACTACATAATAAAGATGAGGCGACATGATACGTCGACGTGAAACCAGCAGGAGAACCAGCAGCAGCAGCAGTAGCGGCAGCGGGACGTCAACAACCGTCACGCCGAAACGTCAACAACGACCTTAAATCCACACTTAAGCTAGCCGAGTCAATCCGCTGCGGGTCAACACCGCCCGCACGTCCAAAAGGTGGAAAAGAAAAATAAAAGAAAAAAAAAACCCCAGCGAGCTCCTGTGGCTGCTCGGCTACAAAGGTCACCGGCGTTACGGTGTGGGCGGTTTGATAGAGAAGCCCGGTGGGCTCCGTCCGGTGCCTGAGCCCGGGATGGCTAGCAAGCACTCGGCGGACGTTCCGTGAACGCATCGCTCGTTTACCTCCTCCTCCTCTCCTCCAGCCTCTGCTGCCGGTGTGTGCGTCCGCCGAGGCCGCTGACGCAGGAACCGCCGCGCAGGGACTCGCTCCGTCGTGTGCTCCGGCTCACTTTCCCCGAAGCCCTACATGAGAATTTGGGCTGACAACGGAGCCGTATTGTGGCGTTAAGGCGCCGTGCTGTGTGGCGCTGCGCTGCGCTGACGCCGACGTTACACCTCCGTGACGTGGAGGCTCCGTCTTTCTCCCGGCGCTTCCGCCTTGCGACGACGTTGACGTGCCGCCACACCCCCTTCCTCCTCCTCCCCCTCCCCTTCCTCAGCCATTCCTCCTGCTGCATCCTCCAGCAGGTGGGTGATGGATGGTTGCATCCAACATGTGGATAATAGGATAATGAAGAAGAAAAATAATTAAAAAAAAAAAAAAAAAACCCACATACATTTAACGTAACATTACAAATTAAATTCGCCCAAAAAGTGTGATCATAACGATATTACAAAGTATGTAATATTACACATTACATGTATTTTTTTTCTAAAACATTAAGCGCCACTGGCACTTAAGATTATGGAAAGCATTTTGTTTTTTGGTTTTTTTTGTTTTTTTAAACCGGGCCATGTCTTCCACTGCCAATCAGCTATCTGTAACAAAACCAGGAGGCAAGCGTTGCAAGCCTTCGACAAGACGATTGAAAACACAAAAGTCAAACAAAGGATCATTTCTTCTTCCAAGGCAGACTCGTGTCAACGTCTAGCATCAAAATGAAGCCTTGAGATACATCTTACCCAATTCTTTTAACCACCTTCCTCAAGCTTTGCTTCACCTTTGGAAACATTGTATCGACTCTCTCCCGATACATGGATACCTGAAATAATTCCATTCGATGGATAATGTAATGTTGCATTTGCTGTGCCAGTTTAGAATAGACCTAAATGGGTTTCATAGAAGCTGTGTATTTGTATCTTATTGTACATATTCAGATGCTCCTTTCACATTTATGTTGTATGCTTGCACATAAGACACTGTAGAAAAGCCATTGAAATGAAAGGTACTGAAACTAAAACATGACAATCAAACTAAATCAGATTTTTTTTTTTTTTTTTTAAATTGATCATATTGTCTAGACTTTGGTTCTCAATTTTATCTCAGTGTTTAGTTTGGATTTTATGTAACCTCGTAGTTCACCAATAAGCAAGGTACAAGTATGTAATGACTTGCTTCAAGGAATGACAGCCTGGAAACTGTTCTCTGAACAGATGTGACCAGCTGTTGAACACGACAAATAAATACACACTAAAAAGCCAAGACCATTTTTAAAACACTAGTTTTATTTCATAAAACCCTCACACAGCAATTTAAAAAGTGTAGCATTTTCAGGAATCCGAGCAAAGAACATTACCACATCGTTACACACAATACACACAGAAAGCCATCAATTATCACACCTTATTTAAATTTCTTGGGGGAGACAAGGGGGCAAAATGCACGGTTACCAATTCAAAGTTTCAAACTAAACAAAGATATTAAAATTCACTTTGTAACAAGGAAAAGCCAATTAAAAGTTACTCAAAAAAGAAACAACCAACAGTGCAACTTGACAGGCTTATGTGTGTCTTTTCTACAGCCAGTTTCATAATATTGCACACATTTATGATTCACACCTGCAGAGCCAAGCTGTCGCTGACGTGCTACAGATCTTTAAAGTGCTAGCGTAGAATTGGATTGAGAGAAAGCCTGCAGAGTATTTGGTTCTCAATTAAATGTTGGGGGGGCAGAGGGGGTGGGGGGCAGCAGGCAAGGAGACGTTTCAATTCAAAATAAGCCGTTGGAGACGACAAACCTTCACCAAATGTCTAGAATTACATAAACCGTGTTGTGACCCTCAAGTGGAACAAAGAAATAGGAACATCACCATAAAAACAACTACAACAGAAAGAACATTCAGCCGTTTGTTTTGTTACCGACAGGAATACATTCTGTGACAAAGAAAGGAGCGACCCTGCCCAGCAAATGTATAGCTGCATAGAAGTGCCGTCATGATGTTTAAAATGATTCAAATTATAGAAATTCAGGGCTCAGGTCCAGGACCAAATGATGCCGACAGTGAGACCGCAGGGGGTTATATGGAAGAAGGTCACAGAAAATTATTTATTTTTGAGACTACAGATATAAGAGATTCAATTCATTTAATTTATATTTGAATATTTTAAAGAGCACAAGAAAAACCAACACGCTTGAGAATGGAATCTACAAGATTTGAACAGCCTCATTAATTCAGCACCACAGAGGGAAGAGAAGGTTGTTAGTACCATTTGAAAAAGGAGACATCCCCAAGGCAGCTGATGAAGCAACACAAATTCCTCCCTTAGTGACAGACGGGTCCTTCAACTCTACGAGCACACACTTACAACACACATCGTAGCCGTTGCTTATTCCACTGGAAAGAATATAATCTCACTTGATATGTACAAATCAAATCCTTGTTAATGTGTTGTTCCTTGTTATGTTAAATCAAATTCCTTGCAACAACAACAACAAAAAAAAAAATCACTTTACCATGGGACACTGAAGAGATGGTGGCTGAGATGTTGAACTGAGCGTCATGGACGAAGCTGCAAATGAAACTTAACACTTGTTTCTGTGAGGAGAAGGTACAGTGGGTAAGGTTTTCCAGGCCTGGTAGAGAGAGGTAGATAACAGCGTGGCCCCATTCAAGGCCAGAAGTCTGTAGAAAACGACATGCACCGATGACTTGAAGCCTCCAGAAGAGAAGACGGGATATGGACAGAAGCGTGTACAGGCACATGCATGGTGTACGCTTACCGTAAAGAGAAAAAAAAAACCAACGATAGAAGAGCCACGGATGCAAGTTAACTTAATGGAAGCCTGTTCACTGCTAGGCATCTTTAAGTTAATCAGAGACAACAGTGGCAAATGAACACGTGGCAAGCGAGTGTCTCGGTTTGCTGAACTATTGTGACAGTAGAAAGGTACGGAACAGTGTGATTTGCCAAAAGCACTTTTTAGAAGGACCTGAAGAACTGGAACTGTTTTCAGCTGTTGGAAGGCAGAGACACAGATGTGCACAGCAGCACCAGAACCAACTCAACACTTTGGCTTTGTATTGGTCTCACATGCACACACGCGCGCACACACACACACACATACCCACACACACAGAGTGCACGGTGTCCTGGTACCTGGCTGGTGTTCTAAGTCACATTCAGTGCTGAGGGGGGAAAAAAAAAAGAAGCTGATGGTTTAAGTAGCGGTGGAACGTCTGGAGTGAAGAAACTAACTGGGCGGTGATTAACGTGAGCGTGAAAGGTCGACGGTGAGTGAGGATTTAAGATTGTGCAAAATTAGCTGAATAAAAACGTGCGACGGTGAGATATAACGTAGTGTTTTCCGTGACAATAGTGAGTATCGAGTGACGACGAACGACAGTGAGTGCGCCAACGTGAACGCCAGTGTCTGCGGGTCAAGCTCCGCCTGCGGTGGGAGCTCAACAAACAGTGTTTTACGCCGATGACTACGATCATTAATCTGTGCAGTGACACAACATCTCCTAACGACAAAGAAAAGGCACAAAGGCGCTAGCTTTAAAAAGTAGCTACAAGGCTCTCTCAGGTCCACCAAACGGTTACATCTGACCCTGTGCTGCTACATCGAGACAAAAAACACGTACGGTAAATAGTCGGGAGGAGGGAGGAGAAAAAGAAAAAAAAAAAAAAGCCTATCATTAGCACGAAAATATCTACGTACACAACCCTGGTGAGAGAGGAAGTTTAAAGGCGGCTTAGAATAAAACAATGGTTCTGAAGTGGCTGCGGGCTAGCGAACTGCAGCCACTCGCTCTACACCAAGAGCTGCACGAGCACAGGGACACAAGGAGACTTTGCTTTGGTATGTAGACGAGACCTTCATCGTTACCACAAGCCAGCCTCGACTGCCAGTCCTCTGTGCGCCCAGCGTTAATATTTAGCGTCATGCTCCTGCGTGAGGATATTTTAACATTGCTTACAGGCCGTTTGTTTTTGTTTTTTGTGTTTTCCCCCAAGCAGTGATCCCATTTTTCACATTGAGTGGCAGAAGAGGCTCATCCGAGGTGGGGGAGGAGGAGGAGGAGGAGCAGGGGGATGAAACCTGCTCACTCCCCTCCGGGAACAGACGGACGCAACCCCTTCAGAAGGTCAGTTTCTTGGCCGTGATGAACTCCTCCAGCTGCACCCTGCCGCTGCCCATCAGGCCGAAGGCCGGGTACATGGTTCCGGAGCAGTCCACCTGCCTCTCGTAAAGGCACCGCATGGTGTCGGCGTCGTAGAAGTACACGCGGCACGCGTCGTAATCCAGGCACACGCCCAGCCGCTGCGGCATGGGGAGCACGCGGTCGCTGGCCGCCGCCACCGCCACCGCCGAGGCCGCCGCCGAGGAGGAGGACGAGGAGGCCTTGGGGATGAAGAGCTTGCCCATGCCCACCGTGAGCAGGGTGAAGGGCTGCGAGAGCTCGTAGCACGTGTCCTCGCTGCCGCTGTCGTGGCCGCTGTCGTGGTCGTACCTGACCGGGTGGGGGAGGGGAGAGGAAAGACACTGGGGTCAGATAGGCGGGAGGTCCGGAGGCGGAGCTACGTGGCGACCAGAGGGGTAATTTGACAAAAAAAGGCCGGACGCTCCCACACTACTGCATCTCAAGTCACATCTTCGTTGATTGATGTACAGCTGGGGTCACCAACGTGGTGGTGGTGGTGGTGCAGCCCAAGGACCACATGAGTCGCCCGCAGGCCTGTTTGGCAAACGGCACAACTCGTTGAGCTGCGTCTAAAATTCTCTTATTTTATCCAACCTTGTTAATTCATTATTGATAATCATTGAGAGCTCATCAACGTGATCCGTGTCTTTTCATGGATCAGTATCATTCACAATAACAATAACATAAGTGAGAAAGTTTGTTATTACAGTAGAGTGTAGCACACTGACTGCCCTTCATGTGACTCCGGATCCATTAAGTAGCTCTCGGGTTCAAAACGGTTGGTGACTCCTGATGTACAGAATCTTTTTTTTTTTTTTCATTTGTGTTGAATCGAATGCGTCGTTGGTTCTGGCGGGTCACGTCATCAAGCCCTAACGAGGTCACACTGCAGACAGCTGTGCCAATCCACTGAAGGTCACCTGACTTCCTCACAGCTTCCCATTGGACGGCTTCTTTCAGGGCGCCCTTTCCTGCCTCTTCCCTTCCCTTCCATTCGCCAGCTCCTCCACTATGCTACATTTATCCTGGACCATCCTGTTCCCTGCGCCTGCCTTTCTCGACAGCCTGTGAAGGGCAGGAAACTCCTCTTCCTGCCCAGGCCTCTCACACAAGCGCGTGTCAGAGGGAGTCCCCAGACCGAACCCGAGCTGCCCTCCCTGCTTTACGCCTTTCATGATGGCTGGTGAAGGGCCTCAGGCTTTCCACTCCAAATGCAACTTGTGCAAATAAATATTTAATTTTGACAAAGTGATGCTGACTGAAATATGTATAGTGTAATTCATGACTCGACCATTGTCCTGGATTCTGTTCTTGGTGGAAACAGGACAGTAAGAAGAAATTTAATGGAACACGAACCCTGATCATAGGACGGCAGGGAGACGCGGATCTAAATTTATTATTATTATTACTATTATTATTAGCATAGATTAAGATTTGATGTTGTTTATTTCAAAAGAAAGGTGGCAGGCCGACTCTTATAAGGTCACCCTGAAGACATTTAATAAACACAAACAAGTGGAGTTACAATAACAATAACATAAATCCTACACTCATTTCAGCCATCTACTCATCGTCTTCCTTCTGCGAGTCATGATCTCATCCTGTGGCCACCCCAAGGAAACATTTCTGGCTCCGCCACTGTGGAGACCAGACGGGGAAAACTCCTCTTTCACGTGAACGCAGCCTGGTGTTTACCAGCTCGCATGCGTTACGCAACTACTACGGAATTAAAAACGTTTGTGTGTAAATTTCTGCTCCTTTACGAGCCGTCCCTCCATCGGCTCCAGCGAGAAAGGCGAGCTTTGTCTGGCCACTAAGCTCTTTACCAGTGCGCGGCCTGGGTTACATCACGGGATTAGGTGCGAGTCGAGCGCACTTATCTGCCGAGATTGTTTGTGCGTCGCCAGGAGGTGCGCAGCAGCCGAGACCTCGGCCGCCTTCGTGGTCCCGACTGGTTCCGTCCAAAAGAAGAAGGCTGAAAATGAGCAGAAAAGACAAAGACGAGCGCTTGCGTTCACCTTGGACTGCTGGTGTCTCGGGGACTGTGGAACCATTCCAGCAGCTTGGAGTCAGAAGCCACGCCCACTTTGACCATGTAGGAGAAGGGCTCCACCTTGAAGGCCCAGTAGTGTCTGCAACAGTAGCAAACAAAGAGGCACGATGACCAAATTTCAAATATCAGTTTTTGAATCAAAACTGAGGGATAAGATTCAGTGGGATTTTCCACCTGAGCGACTGAGCCTCCATATAAAAATGTTCCCTCTTTCCTGTCGCTTCAATATTTTATTAGCAGCCGGTAGAAGGTTTCATTCAGTTAATGAGCCTGCATGTGCGCATGATTAAAGAGAAAATCCGTCCGATTTTTCCCCCCTTTTTTTGACGTACCGTCCCTGAGAGATGCCCGTGTCCCCGATGATGTAGTCCAGTCCGATGTAGCTGCCCGTCTGCACGCGGTCGGCGGCGAGGAGGAAGGTCGTGCCTGCCACGTTCTCCACGGCGTCTCGCCGCTTGTTCAAGAGGAGCCGCTCCGTGCTGAAGCCGCACTTGTCGCTGAACAGGAATCCAAAAGCTGTGTGTGTGTGTGTGTGCAGAGATGGGATTGGATGATTAGAGCATCAGAAAATGAGGTTGCATTCATAAAAAAAAAAAAAAAAGGAACCAATGATGCAGGGACTCTGTCTCAGTTTGCCAAGTTTGTGCACAAGGCTGCGGCTAATTCCCTCTTTCAGCCGCAGTGCCAGGTTGGAAAACAAGGCAGCTAACATGACTTGACACCAGAGGGCGCTCTAGCACAAATTGAACATGCGGCACGCGAGCTCGTCTGTGCATGAGCCCACAATGAGGAAACAAATAAAAACCAATGGCAGTCAAGGCTATTTTTGTTTTTTCCTTCCTCTTGACACGTAGCTGCGATTTCTAATCCTCATCTGGATGCAATTGAAAGAATTCTATAAAAAGGATTCTGGGCCAAAGGCCACAATTACCATAATCCAGCAAACATATAGGGCAACGTAATTATGCCTGTTCGCTCAACCATTGTGGGCAACCTGCGATCCACACTGGGGAAGACCAGTTAATTTGCATGCGTGTCTGGGGAAGTCCTTCCTACAACTAGGCCATCATCATCATCATCATCATCATCAGGGAGCCAGACCACAGCGCTTGCAGCCTCACGTGGGGTTACATGGAGGAGTTGACAGTGAAAATTCCTCCACCAACCTTGACGGGTCCATTGTTAAGGTCTATTGTTAAAGATCACCGTTGAAGTGAAGGCGTTCGAGTCTGCTGCGTTGTCAAAGAAACTCATCGACGCTGTGAGATTAGGACCAAAAACACAGCTTCTTGGTCCTCGTCCCATCCTTCCTCCCAGATTTACACAAACCAGATGGCAGAGGAATGCGAGAGCGCCAATCACAACGTGCCACATTTTCACGCGTACGGACAAGTTCTGGATGCGAGTTTTGGGCCATGGAAATGAAACCAGCAGCGTCGGCAGCACTTGGCTCAGCCGGCGTCGATGGCTTTCATTCATTCATGCAAAGTCTGAACTACCTGCGACGGGGGGGGGAGCGAGTCTTTCTTGGCCGTATCTGCGCACCGCAGTTCCCAGACATGCGTGAATCCGTGCCACAGAAATCATGCTAGATTTCAAGAGAGCGACAAGTGGAGGGAGAGAAAAGAAGGGGGGGCGGGGGGGGAGAGAAAAAAAACGAGGCCCAACGTCTGCTGGTGGGACGTGCTCGGGGTAGCAAATGGGACGGAGACGCTTTGCTGTCGCCTTTGTCCAACAGGAGGCCCAATAAGAGGGGCTGGACCTGCGGCAGCCAGCAGCCGCATTCACAGCACATCAACACTCGCTGCGTTTCCACACCTTCCACTGAGTGCAACGGCTAAACTTCAACAACAACAAAAAAACCTCTCAAGTATCACTTTGCAAAAACTGTCATGGAAACGCAGCAAGCGAGTCATGACTGAATACACGTCGACGAAAACGCAACTAAAATGACGCTTTAGAAGAAAAGCAGAAGAAAAAAAAGAACTCACCGGGAGCAGGTGGTGTGTGGAAGGTGACCTCGGGGCTGTACGGGCTGAACATGGAGTTCCTGCAGCTTCGCACCCTGAAGGCGTACAGGCTGTTGGGGTCCAGGTCGCAGACCACGGTGCTGGGTCCGTACACCCTGTCCGTGGCCCTCCACATCCCGCTGTCCTCCCCGTCCTCCTGGGACGGCGACTTGCCCAGCCTGAGGTCAGAGGTCAGAGCACGGTCATCACACTCCTCTCGTTATCTCTCGGGCCACAGAGTCGCTCCTCTGCAGCTCTGGCACCCACCTGCGGTACTCCAGGACGTGGTGGTCGGTCGGCAGGTGGTCTTCGGGCAGCCGCCAGCTGACTGAGGCCTCGTTGTAGACTTTGCTACTGGAGAGGTCAATGAGAGGAGGGTCTGGAACTGGAGGGAGGAACAAAAGGGGGGCTGGTTTAGCAAAACTGGACACTTTTCACTGACAAAATTGACAGTGACAACCTGTACATACAGAATTTTCATATTTAGAAGACGTGAACCTTTGCCAGTTACCTTATGGTACAATACTAGCTTAAAATATTAACAATCCAGACGCATTATTTGAATTGGGCTCCAGTTCAATAAAAACCGAGGTTCACAGAAATGAGAAAAAAGAAAAGCATTGTTGGGGCGGCGCATAGCCTAAGTCTGGGTAGAACGACAAAGTGATTATGCCAGTTCGTAAAGGGCACGGTGACATTTCAAGACATTTCCAAAACTTTCAGTGATTTTACTAAACTCCACGACTTTTCCATGACAGTCGGAACCATGCAATCCTCAAAAAAAAAAGAACTACCAGTACTAGCACTTTGCTTTTGACAACAAAATTTCAAAACTTTAATTTCAGTTTGTATTTTTTTATTTCTTATTACTCACATTGTGTGTAGCTATTAACTGTTGCCTAACTGCATGCGTGTTACCAGGAAATTGTCGTTGGGTGCTCAAACAAGGCGCGTATAAATAAAATGTTTTATTATTAACAAAAGGGCTGAAAAGCATGCGTCATGCATCACACTGCACCCAACTTTTACAAAAAACAAACTCCACTGTTGGAGCTCGTCTCTGTCATCTCAAAGCAGCAGAGACGGAAAACATCTGAGTCACTCTGGGCACTCCCTCAGCGGAACCAGCGGGGGTTTTTTAATTGAAGGCAGCATTTGAAGCACACATCAGATTCGTCAGGACCAGGAACCTGCAGCCGGGACACTGGACAAGAGCGTCTTGCATAATGGAGCCCGTTAAGAGGTTTTCAGCAGAGCCCAGTGCCTGGAAATGCACTTTGTGGAGCCCCCCCCCCCCCCCCCCCACTCCTCCCAACCTTCCTCTATTACACTTCCCCTTCCCATCCATCGTCTTTATCCTCCTCCTGGTGACAGGCGGGACTTCCGGGGAGACGTTAACCTGTCCCGTTCCAACTTCGCCAGTCACCGACGCAGCGACGGCGCCTCCTTCTGTGCACTTATAATGTCGCCGTTATCAGCTCAGCGGCCGCTGCGTTCACCTCATGGTTTAATGCTCCCACCGTTCCGAGTCGCTCCTTCCACTCACAGACTCACATTACAGTAGGCATGTAGGTCACACAACCCCCGATCCCATTCCCCCTGCGACGACCACCACCCCCCCCCTCCTCCTCCACCGTCCGACCATTCACTGTCTCTTCTTAAGCCCCGTTTTCCACAGATTAGCCTCTCGAGAGTTTTGTGAACCGTCAATGTCACTTTCAATCCTTTCTTCCAAGTTCCCCTCAGGAAAAATTCCCTTTTATCCACGGTAATTCAGATTTGGACAATATCGTAACCTCATTTGAAGCTCAGAAATCAGTTATAACATGTTTATAAAAATGTCTTAACATTTTGTAAACCTGTAGTATACAATTTAATTATAAAATAAAATGGTTTGTGGTTGACGTGACCCAATAGATTTCTGTGTCAGCTGATGAAACACATTGGCAGCTTTAAAACTTTGTTTTCAATTGCTTTATAAATATTTTTTTTTGGGGGGGGGGTGAAAGATTTCACTGATTTTCTTTCAACATCTGAAAGTGATGCACAAGTCCACTCAGAGTGCCTCCTTTTTAATAGACTAAATGTGAAAACCTGCTGGGGTCAATAATGTGGAGGATATTCAGACTCCAGTAAAATCATGCTTCAGCATTCAAATGATATCAGTTATGAAATTACTGATAATGGCCATCTCATTTCATCACCAACGGCCACTTATAAAACTGAGTTATGACTCACTTGACTGGCAAGACTGATGCACTGCCTTGCCACAGAAGCTATATAGAGAATTTTTGTTGTTCAACAAAACGCATGTTTGAACTTGGGTTTAATTTTCCACGCACAACACTCGATGTGCGACTCATGCTGAACCGAAGTCGCGGCCTCGGAGGAGGTGAAAGAGGAGCTGCGCTCATCCTGACGTCTACAAGAAGGAAAGTCCCATTAGAATTGGGAGACAAATGCGCTTTTACACTTGACAACACTTTCTTTGAGAGCGTCCCGAGGCGAAGGGCAGGGGGTCAAGTCCCGCAGCAGGGCCACAGCTGGGTTAACACGCAACCCTGCAGCCACCAATAGGAGTTGTGAACAGAAAGACGTGAGCCAATATGTTCCTGCGCCTTGTGTGTCAGTTTCCTGTCCAGAAAGAAGTACAGTATTGGAGCTGAAGGCCATGAATACAAAGTGCTGTAGTGGCCAGTTAGCGCTGCAGCAACACTCCAGTCCAATTACCGCAGTGCAGAAATGCCCCTGCAGTCTTCCTCCCTCAGCTAAAAGTCAGACTGAGAGCATCATTAACCCCGACAGGCCCCCGAGATAAAAGACACATCGATAAAACTGTCAGCCAAGTTCAGCACGGAGCACTTCTGCTACAGGATCCGGCCGAGAAGCTTCGGGGGAACCGTCGGTGATGAAATGCCCATGTTATCTTTTTACAGGTGAAATAATTCAACTCACATTCAACATTCCTGTGAAATGCAACAGACACTTTTCTCTCTCCAAAAAAAAAAAAAAAAGACACCTGAAAAACATTTCAAGCACTTTCAAGTGCACCACTGGTGTTTAGTCCAGAGGTGGGCAAACTGTTTGACTGGTGAGCCACAATGGGTTCTAAGGTTTGCTAGAGGGGCCGGAGCAGGAGCAGATGGATGGAGTGTTTTGGCGACCCACCTCATAGAAGGAAAAAAATATAACATGGGATATGTAGAAAACTGAACAAAGTGAAAATGAATTAGCATTGCAGCAAAATGTGTCTTTAAAGCACCACGGTTTTTACAAATGACTCATAAAACACCGGGAAAAATGCATGAAATACAGCTATTTTATTACTTGCTTACTATTTAATGTGATTTCTTCAAGTTGGCGGGCCGGATTCAAAAGCTAAATGGGCCTCATATGGCCCCCGGGCCGTAGTTTGCCCACGCCTGGTTTAGTTTCTGCTGATTGGCTCTTCACCAGTTCTGCAGCGCCAGCCCACAAGCAAGCGGGTCTAGAAGGAGCCGATCGGAGCCTGGAAATAAATCTCACATCACTGACTCGAAACAAACCATCAGTGTCGCAACACAAAGCCCGGCGGGCCACAGATTGGTGCCACTGACTGACACAACCCTCAGCTCTTCCGCTGCCGACACCGGAGGGGAAACGACCGCCCCCTCGTCTGCCAATGTCAGCAAAGTGAATTCCGTCATCATCTAATATCTTCTGACACGTCGTGCACTCACACCTCCACCGCTTGGCTATGCAGTGACACTGAACAGCTTTTTCTCTTCCTTCTAGGACGGCGCCCCCCCATCCCCGGACTGGCACACACCGCCACGGCTGCGGCTCGGCTGTCCGGGACCATCAGCCAATGGCTGACGGGCACGCTGAAGACAGGCCAACCAGGCCATTATAGACACTCCAGGCAGGCATCATCCAGTGACATGTGAGGAAGACCTTGGAGATGGTCCCCCTGTGAAGCCCTGAATGGGCCGTCACACCTCCTTATTCAGACGCGCTTGTGGCCCGTTTACTTCTGTTGTCTTTGTGCTTTGCTCCAGAAAGCCTCGACTGACTGAACTGACCAGCGCGTTTGTTCGCCAGTAGTTTGCCGTGATTGGACAAGTTCAGCACAAACACCTGCCGTTGACATTTAAGTGCTACCACGGTAACGCGTGCACAAGCCTGCCGACTTAAAGAACTTGAGGCAGGCAGGTGGGCAAACTACGGCCCGGGGGCCATATGCAGCCTGTTAAGCTTTTTAATCCGGCCCGTCGAACTTTAAGAAATTATATTAACAGTGATTTCAAGAGAGAGCTAAATACTGCCTGGCTTCAAAGACACTGATACTGTTTTAACTTTGCTTTTGTTAATGTTCAATCGACATTAAAGCTACATGATAGGTTTTCTACTTATACCTCATACATATTTATAGGCCCCTCTGTCACATTTTAGAAACCGTTGTGGCCCACGAGTCGAAAAGTTTGCCCACCCCTGACTTGGCATGTTAAGCTTTCACCAATATAAAAATCATAAATCAAGCCATATTTTACACACTGGACCATCAAAGCTTCAGATTCCTCCTGCTTGTCTTTGCAGTGTGATGGGTTTCTGTCCCCACAGTTCCAGCCCTCCTACACATCAAGGGTGGGAAAGTTTGGAGAACGCAGTCCGGCAGTTTAGTCTGGTGCAGCAAGGCATAGAAAACCCACTCGCAATGTTGCAAAGTCACTTCTGTCCTGAAAATATTCGGCTGTTTACTTAATACAAATTCCCACAAAATGACCTCTGACCTCTTAGAGCCGGACAGTTCAAACAACTACGTGTGTCAGAATCAACAACTTTTTCACCGCCTGTCTTTTCTCGAAAAGCCGTGAGCCAATTGGCAGCGCCTTCATTACAAACGAGACCGTCTCCGTTTTCCCGGCACAACATGTGTACTTGCCGACATGTTTGGCGATTCCAAACTTTTTCCACAGTCGCTGCCAAACCAGAAACACCGTGACAAAAACAGCCCATCAATGGGATTTACCCAACAATGACATTTCACCTATTTTCCGCCCACCACTTGGTCAACGGAGGGCCTGGTAAAATGATTTTAATTCACACAATACTAAACGGACGTCATTCAAATCCCCCCCCCCTCCCCTTCAAAACCGTTCTTTCAACAAACACGGCTCGTACCTCCGCCAAAACACATCTCTTTGAGCAGGGTCTCCTCTCGGGACGTGTCCAACACAAACTCGTCAAAGCAGGGGTCGGCTGAGGGCTGGAAGGTCCTCAGAGACTCTGTGGCCTTCTGGATCCTGGAGAACAGGAGACAAACGCAAGACAATAACTCTTATTGTGCGATTCAGTCCTTCGCTAAAGACAGTGACGACACTTAATTCCACCAATTCAAAGGTCATCGTCACAAGTGTGATGATGGCAAACAGGGGAAGTGTCCAGGCTCCAGTATAATGCTGTTAAAGGGGGGGAAAGGTTCCCGGATTATCCAGAGCTGCTGACAGAGATCAGGCAGCTTACAGCGGGAGAGGAGACGGCCTAGTGGACACGGTGCCATCAGTCGCGCCCTCAGCCGCCCTTGACTTTAAGTAACTGCCGCTGCGGCGCACGTGGCCCGCGTGTGTTCCTGACACACTCCACTCACCCAAACACGTAATCAGATTGACGCCGAGGACGGGACAAGAATAACTGACTGACTGGATCTCACATGTGAAATGAACACAAGAAAGACCCCGCAGTTGACGCGCAGAGAGGGAGCGACGTCGTCACCGGGTTCAGCAAAATGGACGGACTTTGTGTTGTAAAAAATGACTAAGCCGCTCCATTATTAAATGCACAGCTTCTGATTGGTGTTTGCAGGCAGCAGGGGACAGACGGTTGGTTTCAGTCCATGTTTCCTCACATTCGCCTCTTTCCATCTCCACCACAAACTACAGCATTTGCTCAGTTTCAGGTTCTCAGAATGGACCCAGTTCTACCTGACGTGCAGCTGTTTGGCCGTCTGCACGAAGCAGGACTGGTCCGTCTCCTTCAGCACCTCCTGAGCGTAGCCCACCAGACCACTGTTCTCCAGCATGCCCTGGTACTCCTCCACCTGCAGCAGGGTTCCAACAGAATTGTCTTGAAACAAGTGGCTTCATATTGGTACCATGTAGTCAACAGGAAGTGCAATAAATGAGAAGGGTGCACTATTCCCAGGCTGCGTTAGGAGGATTTCAAACAGACCTGAGTCTTGAGTTGTTGCATCCGTCGGTTCCGAGACTGTTCGATGGAGCGCAACATCTCCGACTTTCTCTCCTGCAGAACTTCGAACAGACGCTCAAAATGCTCGTTGGCCTGCCGCTCAGCCAGCTGGCCATTTTCCTGTCGGAAAGATAATAATCATCAAGTACACAATAAAAATAAAATGTGTTTTTCCTTAACTCATCGTACTCCTTGCAGCTCATTTGAGACATTTTTTTTCCTGAGAGGCAGAGGCTGAGAACTAGAAATGGTTTCAGGGTTTGCTGCGTGTCAGCTCAGTTCTTTTATGAATATGTCAATGGAAAAACAATGAAGGTCCCATATTGTATTACGGTCTATTTCTATCCAGAAGCAGCGTCAGAAGAGGAACAAAGACACAGATCGAAACCGTGACTCGCACGACTGACTGGTAAGCAAATCCTGCGCTTCTGTTTGTGGTTTGCATACTGTTTGTTTAGCGACGTTCGTCATTGGTGCAGAGGCAACAAGCGTCCCTCAGCTTCGCAGACTGGTTTGGTCTAACCTATATCAATATTTGTAACCTGCAGGGAAAGGAACTGAAGTAATTCCAGTCTGCACTTCTGGAAGTGACAAACCAACTGAACACTTGGACACGCTTTAGCACTTTGGCTGCTGTGAGTAGAACTGTCCAATCAGGGGAGACAGAGAGGTCACAAGACCAAAGAGAAATACAAATAGAAATGTAAAAATACTTTTTAAGCAATTCAAACCCTTTTTTTAAGATGCTCTAACCATTTGACGGAAGACTTGTGTCAAGTGTGTTGGGCTGCTTTTGATTTGGACCGGCATGACAAGCGTTTCCTCCAAGTGTCAGTAGTCTCACCTCGGTCTGGTTGATGAGCACCTCCAGATTGGTAATCTGAGACCTGACCTGGTCCTCTTTGCTGATAAGGTAATGGATACTCTTGGCCAGCTTCTCCTGGTGAAAGAAGATCAGCAGCCAATAAAAAAAAACAGCTGACACAGCGACAAGCAGCGAGAGATGAGGACGTTTCAATGGGACACTTTAGGAACCTGAGTGGGACGGATTTGCTTCTGAAAACTCCTGATTGAATGCAAGCTTCTGATCGTACGGAGAGTTTACATGATGATGCATCATGGGAACCTGTTTCGGCAGGTGCAGCAGCATGTTGGGCAACATTCAGTGGCAGCGGAGTGGCATGACATTTCAAAGCAGGTGAAACCATCGCCAACTCCCTGCCAATAAAGGGCATCTGGGCGTGTTCGGGACACCTGATACAGCTTCAGACAATTCAAAAAGAACAATGTGCACAAAACTCACAGGGAACAAATGGTCTCATTAAAAATGGAGGCAAGGCAGCTTAGCAGCAGATTGAGTTGCACAAAGATTCTGGCTTGAGTCGTCGAGCGGCTGAGCGCTACCTGCGCCAGACTGCTGTTAATGTGCCAACTGGATTAAATTACTAGAGCAGACTTCACTTAAAAAGTACTCTACTAAAGCTTGGGTGTGCTTTTTGTGTTGCCTGGAGCTTCTAAACAGCAACTAAAATGGCGGAACAACAAATATTGGGTCTTTCTGTCTTCACTTGTAATGAAAGTAAAGACAGGAATGCAACACAAACTCATGAAGATTAAATGATGTCTCCTGAGGGTAAAAAAAAAAAAAGAAAAAAAAGGAAGGTCAGGTGTGACAGCAATTAGCTGAAGCCCTGTTCAAGTGGCTGGGCTTTCCAGCCCCACAGAAAATACAGATGGATGTCAGCACAGGGGTGCATGTCAGTGCAGGTACAGGGCAGGTGTTAATATTTCAGAAGGGGAAGAAGAACTCAGCCTGCTCAGACTCCACAGATGGAATTTGGGAAATGCAGATTCAGCTTAGCTGCGACCTTCTGCATTGGAACACAACCGACTGAACTCACAAATCATAAATCTTCTCTCTCTTGGAGGCTTTTGCAGGACCACAAACACAATTACAGTGACTGGTGAAAAGTGTTTCTAGTTTCCTTTCATACAAACTGCCGCACTTCCAACTATAAAACTGTTTTAATTCGAATTTTAATGTAATTTTTTCTAATCTTGAGTTGTTGACTTCCTGGTCTGGCTGCCCCTTGGAAATAAGAACTTGTACAATACCAATGGTTACAATACAACAGAAGCAGGCTGTGGCCTTGAGCTGGAGTGAATACAAGGGCTAAAGCCAACTAATCCCAACCCTCATCAAGGAGGTTTCTCAGCTTCGGCTTATTAAATACAGTTCGGTAAATCTAGCCAGAGCGGATTAAACCATCCGGGAATTGTGCTTGCATGGATCAAACAAAACTTATTACTTATTGTAATGTAAAACCAGCACAAAATGGGTAAGAACCAGACCGAGCTGCCAGACTCGATCATGAGCCGATGTCAGTGCCATGTTTAAATTCCTGCCTAGTGACCGCCGACGTCATTTGAACGTGTCAACGCCTCCGCGGTGCTCGACTGGACTGCGGTACCTTCAGGATCTTGTAGGCGTTGCTCATGGAGGTGACCTTGTGGTTGGCGTGCGACCCTCCCAGCTTGCACAGGTGACACACGGGTCGCCTGCACACCTCGCAGTACATGTTGACCTTCTCCATCTCGTGCTCGGGGCACATGAGCACCTGGTAGAGCAGCAAACGGAAGAGGAGTAAACAAAGGAAACTTTCAAACAAACCGCAGTCCAACCAAAAGTTACGGAAACATATGGCATTCACTTGGGGAAAAAGCTCTGTTTTTGGAGTGTTTTTTTCTGAGTAATATTTTTTACTGTTTTGCTGAATTATATTTTTAACAAAATTTTCCAAAGTCAAAGTCAAGTTCAAAGTCAAACTTGATTAAACTAAACAAGCTGGCCATGTTTGCTAACATTAAATCCAGCTCTCAATAAAAGGAATGGATGTGATTGTTTCAGATGCTCTCTAAACTCAGGAAAAAAGATTAACGCGAAAAACAGAAAATTATTGGGAAGGAAAAAAAAAAACACTAGAAAAAGAAAACATTACCCCGAAAAACAGAGCTCCCCCCCACCCCAACCCCACCCCAAGTGAATGAAATACGCTTCAGTCAGAAGTGACTCACCTTGGGCCTGAAGTTGGTGGTGGGGCCCACGTACTCGTGCTGCGCCTTGGGCGTGCCCCACGGGTGGTGCAGCTTGAAGCACTCGTTGCAGTAGCTGGCCTTGCAGTCCATGCAGCTCTTGGTGGCCTCCTGCTGCTGCGGCGGCTTGCAGATGTTGCACATGATGGCGACGGCGGCGCGGGCCGCCTGCCGGTAGCGCTCCACGATGTTCTCCAGGGTGAAGTTGCGGAAGAGCATGCTGATGCCGCGCTCGCCCAGGTCGATGTCGTGCTGGCAGCCCGGGCACGGGATGGTGGTGACCCGCGGGGTCACCGAGCCTCGGCGCCACCCCGGGGACGAGATGGAGCCTGGAGGGGAGTGGAGGAGGATTAAGGGGTCTGTGTGTGTGTGTGTGTGTGTGTGTGTGTGTGTGTGTGTGTGTGTGTGCGCCAAACCCGGGATGGATCGGCCAGTTTTTTCATTTGGCCCGAGGCCTGATCGAGGAGAACAATGCCCTTTGACTTGACATTATACCCAAAGGGGTGAGTTTCCAAGACGGTCAAATCGGGCTTCAAGAATTTGTTTGAAAAGCTTCTTAGTGAGCGCGCACAAAAGCAGAGTTGCGTCATCCGGCCGATTGCCAAGTACGGCAAAAATGCCTGGGATTATGAAGCTCCTTCAGGACAAATC
Source organism: Nelusetta ayraudi (assembly GCF_046127955.1). Lineage (NCBI taxonomy): Eukaryota > Metazoa > Chordata > Actinopteri > Tetraodontiformes > Monacanthidae > Nelusetta > Nelusetta ayraudi. The sequence continues at coordinate 705,396 of NW_027466220.1, forward strand.
AGGCCTCAGTGTGTGCGGGGTTTTTTTTTTTTTCTTTCCACCCATGATGCATTCGTTTCCACGATGACCGCTGCTCCATGAGCACAGGGACCGTTCACATCAACACAGGCAGGTTACTGAGCAGCGGTCATACAGGAAATAAGTGCGTCATGGGAGCTTCTCTCGGAAGGGGAAAAAAAACCCATCTAAGGTCGAGTCAGGAGATACAGGACGGTCACGGAGGAGAAAGTCATCCTTCAGACGACAGAATAGGAACTCGCTACAGGATTTAGAGTGCAGGTCAGTTAGCATTCACTGGACTGGAGAGGAATATTCAAGTGCTTATTCAAAGATTTGGACAAAAAAAAAGAAGGGGGGAAATGATGGTTTTACTTCATTTCTTTAAAAAAAGAATAAATTAAATGACAAAAAATTGAAACTTGAAATTCAAGCAATGAAAGTGAGATATGTCCAAGTTTCACCCATCAACACATGACTGGTTCAAGGCCTCACACTCAATGCCCTCTTAAAGCAGAAGCTGCTTTAAGAGTTCCCTCCTCAATCTTGTTACTAATGCGGAAGCATCGTAACACAGTGAAAAAAAAAAAAAAAACAACAACAACACAGAAAACCACAAGCCGGGAATCAGGAATTTATCACACAAACACTCATCACAGACGCAGGCACTGGGAGCAGTGAGACAACGCCAGCAAGCTCAAGTCACTACAAGGCAAAAACAAAAGGCAGAGATGTTGCTTCACGTTTTTGGGGAACGGGGGAACCGAGGAGTGCTGGATTTATCTCGGATTGCAAGCCGGAATTCCCGCTTCGTTTCCGAGGACCTGGAAAATTAAATCAAACACTCCTCAGCGAAGCCAAGTAACAGGATTTTAAGAAAATTAAAAAAATATATATATAACTATATATATCCACAACAACGGAACAGAAAAGGTGCAGCTCAGGGGAGAAGCAGTGGAGCAGGAGCGCAAACAGAAACTTTGTGGTTGCGGGATGTGTGTCCTGGTGAAGTGGACAGTTTGCGGCCCTAAAGGCAAAAACTTGAGCGACGTGACGACCGAGTTGAACACCTGAGCCGTCACTTCCTAACCTGGAGTCATGTCATGAGAAACAAAGCCTGACGATGGGGCCGATGGAGGTGGCATGGTTGGAGTGCGAGTGGCGCGTGCGTCACGAAATGGAGCTAATGAGCGTGTGGGTTGTCCAGCGCAGGGGGGGGGGGGGCAAACAGGACACGCCAACAGCAATGTTTCTGCTATGTGTTTGGATGCTGGAGAGCCGATGGATTAAAGTGATCCGTTCCAGCAGGAGGGGACAGGAACACATGGGTGCAAACACACACACACACACAGGCTGGTGCTGAGACTGAGGCCAACTGTCCCGGCTTTAATAGCTTCTCATCACATTCATTCATTAGCAGGAACTCAAGAGTTTGGAGGAATGAAATCATTGGGAGCTCTTCAGGGAATTTGAATTTCTATGGAAATCTACATTTGGGGCAAACTCTCCCTTTCACAACCACAAAAGTCATTATTACGTTTTTTTGTGATTCTCACCTATTTTTTTCTAGGGATGCAAATTATCGATTAATTCAATGATCACTTGATTGACCTGATCGATCCATTAACGGTTAATTGATCAGCTGCGATTTTTCCTGAGAACCTAAATTTCACAATGAATGTGTAAGGAACACATTAACCCTTAAATCATGTTGAGGGTCCAATGTGAACCATTTTTACATTACAGTAAAGACACCCTTAAAATGTTTCCTCTGACTTTAAGTTGACTTCTAATGGGTCACATTTCGCCATTCTTTTTTTTTTTTTAATAAAGTTATTCAAAAGTAACTTGTTGTAGGTATATTATGACCGTCACAGTATCTACAGGTGAATTGCTCTTTCCTGCCACTACACTGTTATAATGATATTAACCACCTGTTTAAAAAATGTTCAATTAATTGCAACTCATTTAATGGATTAAATTCTTAATCGACAATGATGATCGACAACTTCCCTCGTCACAACACCCATTTCAATCCTGCCTTTCTATTCAAGTTTCAGGTTGCTTGCAACACTAATTATGTTGGGGTGATTTTTTTTTTTTTGCACAAATATCCTCTAAGCATGATAAATAGATGTTGGATGGCAACCAGAACGCTGAATCATTTTTGTTTTTATTGGCCAATGGTGTGTCAGCTGTCTATTAATCATACAGATTAGGTGGACAGAGACAAGCATGTGTTTCTCTGAACCGCTTTTTTTTTTTCTTCTTCTGTTTTTAATCTCAGCATAAACAGCAGCTGGCGGGCACACACTGCTCGGACAGTAAACAGCACAGCACGTCCCAACATAGGGGGGGTGGGGGGTGGGGGGTGTCAAATCTAGTGTGTGTTTGACTAATAACTCTCCGGTTAAACAAAGCTGCCCAACTTGTCACCAGGTTTAATGAAGTGAATGCAAAGCTCAGCCGGTGCTCAGCCTCACACCCAGCAGGGGTCCAGGACCCACAGTTGTACACACATTCCTGTCCCGCTTTAACTCCTGGGAAACATCCTCAACTGCCGCTTGAGGACTTCAGCCTCAGCTCCTTCAGGATCCTTTGTGCCTCAATTAAATGTTCTGCTTCTCCAAATCATCCTCGTGCGCAGCCTCACTTTACGGTCCCGTCAGCGTCCTTTTCAGGCGCTTCAATGAAAGGAGTGAATCTTACGACTGAATTACCCCCGCCGCCGACGGCGATTAAATCATTTATTATTATTCGTGGTGGACACTTTAAGAGTTGCTGCATTCATGTTTCACCATCATTAGCATCTGTAAAGCGATTACTTAAACGTGTATTTAAGTTCAGAACCGCTCCTGCCGAAGTATCAGACGCCTGAGTGTTGGTGTGGATACATGGTGGTGATGACAGGGCTGAAGGGCTAATTAGAAGGAGAGCAGAACCAAGCCGGGGTTTTCTGACAGGCGTTCTAGTCAGTGTAACGGTACTCACTACTATAGCTAGTCAAAACACGCAGTCCGCATCTACCTCGACTCCCAAACGACCGGCGCATTGTGGCTGCAAGCAATGAACAGAGAGGTGAGGTGAGAGCAACAGTCAAAACAAAAACAATACATGACGTGAGGTAATGCGTGTGGAACCTCGTCGGCTTGAGCAGGACACTGGTGAGCCAAAGGAAACTTAAAATATAGGAAAACTTGTTTAAGAAAATGGGGAGGAAAAAAAACAAATATCAATCATGTGAATTAACAAAAAATGAATCCGTGCTGATGTCACTGCCAAGATTAAACAGCCATTATTAACTCAAGAGGTCTGCAGTCACAGAGGTTTGCAGCAGAAATGCATACAATGGAAACAGACCAACAGCTTTTCAGTGCAATACATTTAACATTTACTGACTTGCTATTCAGAAGAAATAATAATAAAAAAAAGGCTTAAGTGAAGTGAGATAAGTCAGGAAACTGAATATGAAAAATAAATAAATAAAAATAAACTTTGAGATAGCGTTTGAAAAAAAATAAGTATTTTTAGGTGGTGAGATAAGTTTGTTGCAATATGGCAAATGACCACTGGGAAAAACAAAGAGTACGGTAAGCTCAGGTAAGCATTGTCTTCCAGGCTGTAACAGAGCCCTCATTTTCATTCAAATTGGAGACTCAAGTACCAGCTGCATGGAGAGCCAAAACATAAGATTGAACAAAACATCAGATTCCATCACACAAACATAAAATGCATTTGTCACAAGCTGAGGAAACATAAAACCCAAGACTAAACCAAGTGTGCAGGACATTTGGGAAAATTGCATGGTATTCAACAATGTTAATGCTAATTTCGGTTTCCTAAAGTCCAACTGCATTACACATCGTTGTAACCGTGGCTGTGATGTCAGAATGAAATGAAAGCCAGAGCAGGTCAACACTCTGGGCCCCCGCAGAGACATGGTGGTCCTTGCAGGTGGACACGCGGAGACGGAGATGAAACCACCTCCAGCCTGTGGTTCTGACTAAACCCTCTCCCTGTCCTGGCAGGCAGCGTTCACCATCACAGAGAGACCGATGGCCTGATGCTGCTCAGCCAGCTGCCTGGCTGAATGACGCGGCTGTTCTGCGGCAAAGCTAATGAGCTCGCGCTGCACTTCGAGGTATGCTTAATGTTCTTAACACGTAGAATTTGTGCTTTGTAATCTGATTAAATGCATTTAAAAAACGAGAACGACCCCGGTGTGTAATCCCTGAGGAAATTCCACCCATGAGTGGTTCCGTTGGAAAAACAGGTTTTGTTGTTAGACGCTGTTTAACAGACTGTAAATAAAATGTTTAGAATGACTTTGTAAGAAAATTAAAAGTTCAGTGAGCAGGCAGACTAAGCATATGGAAATACCACAAATGAACCATTGTAGTTGGACTTAGGCAGGGCTGATATTTGTCTCTCTCAAAGCAGAACTCATTCATTCAGGCTGAGGGGAAATGACTGGACAACTCGGTCATTTTAACCCTTCACAGAGCCTGAAGAGCATCTCTTTGTAATACGCCACTTGCTTTAATGCGTGTTTTTTGATCTCAACACGACAGGCAAAAAAAAAAAGTCAGATTTTTTTTCATGTCTCCTTAATTTGTGCCATCCTTTACCGAGCCACACCTTGAAACCAAAACCACAGCACGATCAAAAGCTGCCTACAGTCTGCCTACAGTCTGCCTGCCTGCCTGCCTGCCTGCCTGCCTGCCTGCCTGCCTGCCTGCCTGTGCTTTTGTTTGGGACTCAGTGCTGTTGGTTTTGCATCTGTGCTTACTGTATTTTTAGCTCCAAATCCAGATATGCTTAGAATGTTTTCAACATGTCCAATTAGGTAATACTCACATCATTTCCGGTTCCTCAGCTGTGTCCCAGATCCATACTAATGGTACAGACGCAGAATTGAGCTCTAAACTAAACATGGCGCATGAAAGAATGTACACTTGAGGCAAAATCGTTGAATGTATCAATACTCATACCGTTTTAGCTGCTACTAGGGATGAAAATTATTGATTAATTCATTAATCGTTAGTTGATCAACCTTACTGATCCATTAACGATTAATTGATATGCAGCAATTTTTCCTGAGAACCCTTAAATAATGTTGATGGCCCATTTTTTATATTAGAGAACAGTAAAAACACCCTAAATATTTATCCTCTGACTGAAGTTGACTTCTAATGGATCACATTTCAACTTTTTTTTTTTTTTAAGTTGTTTAAAAGTAACTTGTTTTAGGTATATTATGACATTATGATATTAACTACCCGTGTAAAAAAAAAAAGTTCAATTAATTGTGACTACTTTAGTTTAATCAATTACATTCTTAATCGACATTTAATCGATAATTGATTAATTGTCAACTTCCTAGTTGCTACAGAACCTCAAACCTTTAAACTAGGATCAGCCGCTAAGGCTCAACTCCAGTTCTGCCCACAGGGACGTGAAGGCATCTTTGTGGAAATGGCACAAAGCATAAAGTCAGCCTTGTATCCCCGCAGGTTATTTTCCTGGCTCAGGACTGTATTTGGTACAGAGCTCCAAAATGTTGTGACAACCTCGCCAGCTACCTCAACTGCAGCGCCTTCGCCGCTCGCAAGCTCCTTCAGTTCAGCTTGGTTTTTTAGAGTTTAGAATGTCTTAAAGCAGCTTACACACACGCGTTCTGTCCATTCAAGCACATAACGTACACACAGGCCCCTCTATCCGATTAAAGGCAAAGTGAAAATGATACCGCCGGCAATTTCCTGAGAATTTTTCTCGTCCGGAAGCGGAACGTATGAAGCCCAATATGACTGAGGTGGGGCTGACGAAGGGTGCCGGGGACTTTTACGGCAGACAGTGGAGACAACTGGGGGCTTCAAAGAGCTCGTCAACGCCTCCTTTCTCTCGTTAGATCAAACACCAAACAGCTAGTTGATTAGCACCGTGTCCCCTTCATGTGGCCTGAAGAGGCAGACAGGCTCTGAGGAAGAAGTGACGACTGACCGCATATATAAACAATAATTAGCAATAATAAGTAGGAAATTCTTTTATAAGTTTGTGCTTGTTAATCTTGGGACAGTGGAAAGGAACCGCGCTGCACGTTTGGCACATTGAAACAAAATGAAGACTCCCCCCCCCCCGGGCTGATCTTGCAGAGCTTCGTTCACTTATTTGCATTCGACCAACAACCACAGATGTGTTTTGTGTTTTATGTAAACCTTCTGAAATGCGATCCTGTGTTGTTTGGCAGTTTACCAATTTCGAGAATTTCATTTGAAATCACACCCGTCTAGTAGTTTTGGAGCCAGTCCATAAAGTGGGTGGGGTCCATCCAGCCTTTTTTTTTTTCTTTTTTTAAATGATGACAAAATGCAGGTTAAAAATCAAACGGTGAAAAGAAGATGACAAAACAGGATTAAAAATTTGCAACAGAAGCATCCATTCCCACTTTGAAATGCAATAAAAAACAAATGATCCTTTGCCACCCTATTCGATAAGGCAGAATGGTCCAAGATGAAACCGATACTTCCATTTCCTGCATTACTGGCTGAACATCGACCAACAGTCATTAACACAACGATGCAGACCAGCCCACATTTGCTTGCTGCCACGGGAGCCACAGTAACCTTGAAATAAAGAAACCGATCAAGAAACATCTTTGCTTCCTCACCTGATCTCACCAGCCTGTCGAGCCTCTCCATGGAGGGCGAGGGCACCCTGGACCTGGGGCTGCCAGGCAGGGAGCACTCGGAGCCGGCGTCAAAGGAGTCCTCATGGTTCAGCATGAGCAGCTCCCGCACACACTTGTGGCAGACGCTGTGCTGGCATGGCAGGATGAGCGGGTGGGTGAAGAGCTCCTTGCAGATGGGGCAGATCAACTCCCTCTCGATGTTCTTGATCGGCACCTGAGGATGAGAAGAAGAAATAATCGCCTCGCATTCACAATCACACGTTCATTCTAAAGAACAGCTGAAGTCATTCTGAAGAGCAGCCCATTCTCACTTTAATTGTTTGGATTGAGGGAGAGAAAAAAGCACAGCTGTCTGGGACCCTTTGGAACAATAAGCCATTATTTTGGCATCTTAAATGAGGCTACAAACAGGCCCCATTGTCTGCACTGCAAAGCTGGGAAAGCACGTTTTTGCTGCGTCACTGAGGAGGAATAATTGGATTTTCAGGGCCCCGTTTATTTATCGATCATCACACAACCTTAAACCTGAGGGTTTAAAAAATAAATAAATAAATAAATAAATAAATAAATAAAAGCACGCATACACTTACTACCAGCATGTATTTAGCATGTTTCTGTTGATTGCATAAGACTCGGGATTAAAGCTGCGCTAAATATAGATGGACAGTAAAAGAGCGCGATTCCAGCAGCTCACGTTTGTGGCGCAAAGGGGGGGGGGGGGGGGGAGAGTTTGGACGGTGCACACCAGCAGGCTCATGATTACTTGATCATCATCAGCTGGTGTCATAAAAAACAAACACATCCTGGTCCATTCATTTCCTTGACTGAGAGGAACAACACGCCTCGGCGCGAGGGACAGAGGAAGTGAAGCGTTTGTGTGGAGAGAGAGAGGGGGGGGGGAAGAAAAAGTTCCTTAAAACTCCCGACAATAACATTTCAAAACTTGACGCAACCATGACTGGAAACCACAGCTAGTTCGTCCTGCTCATTTAAATAATAATAATAATAATAATTCAAGAATAAAACATGTTCCCACGTATCACACACACACACACGAGCCACACAAGGACCTCCAGGCTGCGGGAACAATGACGAGGTGCTTCTCCCAGTTCACTCCATTCACTCACTCACTCACCCCGGCTGCGCTCAGTCGCCGCATCTCTGTAGACATGATGGGCTACTTGCACGTGAAGCTCGTTTTTCTTTCCCGTTCTCGCTCTCTTCCACTTGTTCTGTGTCCGCGTGAGTACGGGGGAGGAATATGTAACAATAATAGTAATAATAAACGACCAAATCCAGTGTGGGAAAGGCTCGCTGCGCTCAACTTCTCGGACAACAACGACGCTGCCGGCGGGCAAACATGCCGACGGAGACGGCTGCCGTGAATTTAAATAGAGTGACGCTGCAGGAGGAGAGTCAGTCAGCGGCTGCCTGAGCTGCTGCTGCTGCTGCACGCGGAGGGGGGGAGGAGGGGGAGACACACACTGCAGCGGCCAGGGAAAGAGGCGGGCAGGGGGCGGGGCTCAAGCGGCACGAGAAGGGCTGCTGCCTTCAAGTGCAGCTCGGAAATGTTTTGGTGGAGGTAGGGGGAGGTGGAGGGAGGGCAACGTCACAACCACGTCGATCGATCAGACGTTATTATTAGATTTATTCACGATAATGGCATGTGAAATAACTTCATTTAACAAATTATGATTTCTATACTGACACAAGAAGGAGAAATGGCGAGTATCTACTAATTCAATTGAGGAATCACACGAGCAGCCGACAAATAATCGTCCATTTGTAGTGGCCACTCACTAGGAGGACAGTACAGAGTTTCTGTGGGATAGAATTCACAGCGATCTAGCCCTTGTTGACGTTACAATGTAGTCTGCTCTACTTTTCTTCTGGTCCTTAACGGTGAATTGGGGTTCAGGAAGTGTTAATTGAGAGTGCGTGTTGGGTTTTTCAGTTGGAACGAGATTGTGGAATAAAACAGACGTTTATTTCCTTGTTCCCATACTCCTGTACATTCATCCATTTTCAATACCTGCTTCTTCCTGATCTCAGGGGCAGGGGGGTCTGTTGCTGCAGCCTCTCCCAGCTGTCACAGGGCGAGGGCAGGGTGACACCCAGGACAAGTCGTCAGTTCATCGCAGGGTCGCACACAGACAAACAACCATTCACAATCACGCACTCACCTACGGACAATTCTCCAATTCACCTCTCGTGCATGTTTTTGGACTGTGTGAGGAAGCTGGAGAACCCAGAGAGAACCCACGCTGACACAGGGAGAACATGCAAACTCCACCCGCAACCGTCTTGGCTGTTCGGTGACAGTGCTAACCACTGCGCCACCATGGCGCAACGAATAACCAATAAATACGTAAATAAAGGTCTTGTGAAAATTGAATCAACAATTTGTTTCCCATGCTACCACGGCAATACAGAAGCCAAGCTGTCACTAAAACAGGATGTCAAAAACATGGTTGACGTGGTACATGTATAGATACAGATACAGTATTTACATATGAGTCCAAACCGTGAAACTGACACATAAAAACACTGCGATTTATCATTTGAAATGTTGGATTTTTTTTTTTTTTTTTTAACAGAGCCTCGATGGCGTCCATCAGAAAGGCTTGAAGTACAAAAGTGAAGCAAGGCTACAGCTGTCTCTCAATCTCTCAAACAACAGGCTATAGTTAAGAGACTTTAGATGAGGCTAAAAATAAACCTATTGTCCTTACAGGCTGGGGATTTTTTTTTTTTCTTCCCGCAGTGTCAGTGTGGAGGAAGAACAACTGAGGTTGAGGCAACAGTGTATTCTTTCAAAATTAGTAAAACATACTAACATACTGAGCAGTTCAGTTTTCCCTTAAAAACAATAAGCCAATCAATAATAAAAATAAAAAAAACAAGTCCATCCAAAACACAACAGTTAGAGATATTCAATTCAGATATAGCAACAGCAAATTCACACAAATGTGCCTTGCCTTGTACTGTTTACAGAATCTCTGTTCTGACTGTGGACACCAGGACTGGCTTCTTCAAGGGTACTGGAGTCAATAAAGGGGCCAGGCAAAGCTATAAATCCTGTCTTCTTTTCAACGTCACAGCCCCCCCCCCCCCCCCCCCCCCCCGTTATTTCAGGATATTTACGGTCCGTTAATTACAAACTACAATTGGCCAGCCAACCTTTTATTTTACACCAGGGCCCGCTAACCAAAGCATGGCTCAGCTTTTTTGGAGGCGAGAGTGTGTAATAAAGCCTTTGGAATGATCTGGCGGGGGGGGGCAGGTTGATTTTGTCGAGTCATTCACCTCTCTTGGCACCGCAGCAGACAGTGTTTCAGCTGCTCTCTTGCAATTTTGCAGTTCTGCGACTTAAGAAAGAACTCGAAGCTTTGAACCGAGCATCTAATAGACCTCACAGCTTTTTCAAATTAAAAAGGATTTTCTTGGCCGGTACACAGGCCCATTTCTTGATAAATCTACACTTAAGGACCATTTGGATTTATCAGCTAAGGGACACTGTGTGCATTCTCGAATAAGACAGCCATTAAATTGTTGTCTCATTTGTGGAATTTCATTTTCTGAGTCAAAGAAAGAGTTTTTAGCCATTTTTTTTTGCATTAGAAAAGCATTTCAGTGAATATATCTTAGCGGCCCCATAAAAATAACATGAATCACCAAGCCTGTGTCGAACATGTTGGCAAGGCAACTATGGAAATCAGCCCCTGTTGATGTAACAAACGGCTCTGGTACCTAACTGATACCACTCCCAGCGTAGTGACAACACCCCAACCAGGTGCTCAATCTGCCTCCTTTGTTTGAGGCCCTTCCTACTAAAGACAAAACAAAGCAGGGAGCTAAAACAGAGCATTTTTACCCGGAGGTGATAAACAGAGGACTAATCTATAAAAAAGGCCAAAGTTCTGCAGGAGTATTTTTGGGATTATTGGTGACGTAAGGAACCTCCACTGGAGTCTGAGATGACAAACAAAGAATCAAGGGTATTCGGCACACGTACGTCAAATGAAAATGTTTGTATTGGGATGAGAAGAGAAGTGCGTTGGAGCATGTTCACTTTTCAGAGTGAAGGACATTCAAGTCAACGCGTGCTCCATATTTAAGGGAGGAAATTACACCTTGTGACTAAATGTTCTTTGCCGCTGCAGCCAGCAGAGAGTGACCCAGCAAAGAATCTCTCACCACGGCTCTGCAGTTTATGGAATGTTTCTCTTTGTCAGGTCTCGCTCTTTTCCTTTATTCTCTGAGATAATTCCAGAAGACTCAGTCTAATTAACTGGCCTCTGAGACTAAGTCACTTGTGCAATATGATCTTTTTTTTGCACCGTGAAACACACATGCGCACACACGCACACTCTTCATGCATGCATGCATGCATGTCAGAGATTGTGTGCACACGCCAGATGCATTTCCACACAATCTGCCAGTCCGGCAAGGATAAGAGACGAGCCGAGACCCCCCCCCCTCTCGCACTCCTCTGCTCTTTATGTAGAGACACATGCACACCTCAGTAACTAGGCGTCCTGATTCACCACGGGGCGGCAGCTGCCAAGTGTCCAGCAGAACTGACACGAGTCTGTCATCTGCCCGCAGCTCCGTCTAAGGCAGCAGCAGCAGCAGCAGCAGCAGCAGCAGCAGCAGCAGCAGTCTTAAGGCTTTCGTGAAAGCTCTAATTAGACTCTTTGTGTTGGCGTTTTCTTCTTCTAAGAATAGAAAGAGAAGCACGTGGCCTGAAGATGGGAAGCGTTGACACACAATCGAGCAGAGGAGCGCAAGTGCACGTCTCTCTGTAGGTTATTGATGAGGAACAAAGGTCCTTGTGCATAAAGTTTTCTTTTGTGTCTGGCAACGGGAGAAAACGCTCTTTGAAAGAGTCAGCAATTGTACTGATAGATAGATAGATAGATAGATAGATAGATAGACAGGGGTGTGTCTTTAAATTGCAAGATACCCTCCACAGCTTATTCACCTTATATCACGTTGTCATCATCACGTGATCATAATATATCACCAAAATAGTGGGAGATGGTTTAAATAGAAAGTCTTGTCTAATCTAATTGCATTAGGCTTGATTATGGAGGAGCCGGGGGATTAGGCAGTGGTCTCACAGCCAGGCCGGGGCCGGTGCCGGTGCTGTCAGATCGGCAGCCCGTCAGACCGCCGCCGTCACCGCCGGGACCATAAATCATCCGGATGAGACTCACCTCGCCCCGCTCGATCCGCTCCACGATGCTGGCGAACTCCGTCATGTCCTCGGAGTCCGACATGGCTGCAGACGGTGATGGGTGGGCGAAAGGATGGATGGATGGATGGATGGATGGATGCGTAAAAAGGAAGGACGGCGGTGATGTCAGGGAAAAAATGGTGGTGGTGGTGGTGAGATGAATCGCAGAGAGGCTGAAGCGGCTCAGAGGAGCAGCAGCATCCACAGCAGCATCACGGGGTGTGAGAGAGAGAGAGAGAGAGAGAGAGAGAGAGAGAGAGAGAGAGAGAGAGAGAGAGCCGCTCCTCAGACCTCCACCTCACTCCCTCCTCCCACTCCCCCTCCTCTCGGCAGCCTGTTTGAACATGCGCCGGCTGCCTTCTTTGCGAGAGGCCAATTTTCGCTCGCTTCGCCTCCGTCTTGGAGGGAAAACTCCGCCCTCGCTCGCCCACTGTACCCTCTCCTCCCTCCCTCCCTCCCTCCATCCACATCATCACCCTCAGCGGCGACGTCTCCGGCTCGTAGGGCCCCTTTGTATCCTGCTGTCATCCGTCAATCTGTTTACCCACCAAAACAATCATAATAATCTCAGCTGGCGGGTGGATTAAAGTGGGAGTGTGGGGGGTCGTAAATCTGTTTTTGCGCTCGATGCGCGCTGGAATGGAACGCGAAATGTGCGTGTTTACTAAGCAGTCCGAACCGACGAATGTCAAAAAAAAAAAAAAAATCAAACCACGTGACTTCTCCTTCACCTGCGCCGACCTGGATGGACACCGGGCGAGGAGAGTGACCTCAAAAAACCCCTGTGCGTCATGGGCGTTTCGTGCGTGAGCTGCTGGACCTCGTTGCGGGGGTCCGGATTAAAATCCTGCTTGTATTTTTGTACTCACCCTCCACCCCTCAGCATTTGCCACTTGTTCCGCGTCACCAGATGGCCTCGTGGCTTCATGCAGACAATATTCCACCCCATTGAGCACGTGGAGGGGGCGGGGGGGGGCGGCGGGGTACCGGGCAGGCTGCCCTGAGACAGAATTAATAACTCACCGTCTAACTGACCGATTCATTGCTGTGCTTTTTGTTTTTCTATCGCAGCTGTTGCAGTAAAACCTTAAGGTCTTGCATTGCACCCGTGGTCAGTCAGCTCTTTTTTTGTTTTTTTAGTTCATCCTGGACTTCCCACCAGTGGAGCAGACTCAAATGATTCATCTCCAGAGGACGTTGTGATTTAGCCCTCTGTTTACAGCCGTCCTCGTTAAAAGCCGATGCTTTGCTGCATCTTCCTTGTGTTTGGGATGGAATAACAACAAATGTGTGCCAAAGGGAGCACAGCAAACATCTAGATGGGGTACTGCCACTGACATAGTAGAGGAATAATTGCCCCTTGTGACATCATAAAGGGTCAGTATTGGAGCACACATTCTGAAAATTGTATAGCAAGCTAAATAAGTAAATATTTTTTGCCATTCCTGGATGGTTCATCAACAGTTAAAGGGAAGTTTGACCATAGAAAAAAAAAAACATTGAAAATTAACCTTGGAACTCGAATGCTAGTCATTCATTATGTCCACAGACCAATCCTACTGTTCCAGTAGTTAAAAGTTAATCGTAGGTTAAAGTGATTAGGTCAAATTAGTGTGTTGCACTACAGCCACAAGATTACGGTCGTCTCAAAAATAATAACTATGTGAGGAAGAAATGAGCATGGAACAGGGAGAGATGAAAGTCCACGGATCAGTGACTTCATCAATCAATGCCTGTGACGGCTTCTAACTGATACAGGCACAAGCAGATAAATCATTATGCTGCGTGTGTGTGCACTGGTCGCGTGTAACTGCGGCCCCACATGACCCTCTTAACCGTTTCCTGCACTCGTGTAATATAAGTAAAGACGGCACTTGACAGTCCCATAAAAGCCGCCATAAAAGAGCCGCAGTACCCCGAGCACGACAGAATAATCAATACGGGGCATTGATTAGTATGTTTTACTAAGCAGAATTGATTCAGGTTAAGTGACTGGAGAAAACAGCTGTTGCATAATAAGCCCACTTGTGCCCCCCGAGCGCCCCAGGGGGCATGTGATGCATCCAGACTGAGTCATTGGTTCACGTGCCGCAGAGCAGTAAACACCTTGTTTTTCTATGGTTTTCTGACAGCGCATCTTGAATCTCCCAGACCAAGGAATGAAATCCTGCTCATCCATCTTGCCGAGCTCAATCGTAATGGGTTTTCAGATACAGATGACCCCCGCCTCATCCTCATGCACCGTGCAGGGGATGACTCCTCACAAAATGGACATTTTGGCCCGAGCTCAAGATGAATCGCAGAGTTCAAGGATTTCGTTGGAAAACGAGCCCAAGTTATCTCGTGCATTAGCATCTTAAAATTGGTGTGCCTCAAGCTGCAGCAGGATAAATGTTGCTCCCTAATAATCAATCCGACTCCTCAGATACCTTTAGTGTTGCGTGACTCTGTCATTGGCATTTATTTTGTATTAACCTCAGCCATTTTAATATTGAGTCTCGTATCAAACATATGTTGGATGGCCCATCCAACTGGCCTGACCTTACTATGCAGAAAATAACCTTGAAAAGGGAAAAGGAAAACGCAAAGACAGACACACAAAACAGGCCGACAGAACTCACAGCAGCCGTCTCACTGACGCGCATGGAGAATTTACACCGCTCTCCACAATCCTGATTGGATATCGGAGTGTAAGTGGGCCACATTTGCCAGGGTCAAATTACCTCATCAGTGCCAAGAGCGAAGTCTGCGCTGTGACTGACTGTGCTCCGCAGCTCCCAGGTGGGATTCTGTGTGCGCGCTTGTGTTTGTGCCCAGCTCCCCTCCCCCACAGGGCTTTTAATTGTGCTTTAGTCACTGACCTAGTAAAAGAACATGGAGGTAAATAAAACCGTCGGGACAAGCTGTGTGGAGGAGGCAATTTGGCGGACAGAAAAAGCTTATGATGTAACAGATATAGAACAGACAGACAGGAAACAAACTGTGCACGTGTAACGTTCAAGAAACGTCAACGCTATAAATCCATCCACGATAGAAAGGCAGGCCCTGATATAGCGCCTCCATCAGGACAAAAAAAAAAAAAAAAAAAAAAAAAATCAAACTTGACTCAGAAAGGACGACGACAAAAGTGATTAATAACAAGTTTTTTTATTCACCATAAATACAGTAAGCACCAGCAAACTAGAATCAACATTTCTGTCCTCATATTCAAAGCCGTCACTATGATACATCACTGGTCAACACCTGTAGCCCCGCCCCCTCCTCCTCCTCCTGCGGACAGGCGTTCACCTTGAGCACTTGCACGATAAAAGTCACGTATTTATAGACATTTACATTTGATTTTATTTATCTACACTCAATATTTCTATAAAGCATAGAAAAAATAAACTCCATTATATTTTTTTCTCCCCCTCCCCAAATCAATAAATACATTATGCGTGTTAGTCAATGACGGGGCACGGCGGCCTCTTCTCTACGGAGCACAGAGTGGTGGTTCCTTCTGTTCATGTGGTGGGAACTGCGGCGTGATGCACAGGACACGATGAAATAATAAATAACTAACTGGAGCAAAGGCGTAAAGCACCTGCCACCCAGCTGACCTTTTTTCGGGGCACAAGAGTCTCTGGAAAGTTCTAGCTTCTTCCCGCTTTCATGGATTCAGCATCAAAGACAAAGGTGAAGGTTCAAAATACACTGCAGCATTCTTAGCCCTCTGTTCACAGCTTCCTGCTGGAACTGACACTTTCCCCCCCACGTTTTGACAGTGGGGGCGGGAGCAAGAACAAGGCAGCCTATGAGGTTGGTACCAGAGGGTGGGGACAAACCCGTGGGTGGTTGGCAAGAGATGAAGCCTTTGTGACATCATGAAGGGCTGATATCGAGTACTGGGGGAAAAACTGGAAAAAAAAAATGTGATAAGCGAAGGAAGTGAGACTTGGAATCCTCGAGGAGGTGACTGACAGAGATCAGCGACAGACTGTTGGAGCGACACTGATAATCTCAATGGAACTTCCTGACAATGTGGCCGCCATGGAGCATGCCTTATTCAGATTGGAGTGAGCATTAAGACCATGGCCTGGTCTGGGAGCAGGAAATCAATCGGACACGATGAAGAGACGTCAGTCAATCCGGAAGATTAGACTGGATGAATACAGCTTAAAAAAAGAGGGGAGTGGGTGTGGGGGGGTAGGGAGGTGGTCCTGGAGCTTTCCTCCCTCAAAAGACTCTATTGTCAGTGCTTTAGGGTGGCAGCTCAACTCAACTAATGCTAAGCAAACTGTACAAGGCACCCACAGGGCAAAATCCAGTTCAGTTCTACCACAGGCACATTTCAGAGGAGTTTAGTTTAGTGAGCGGTTTGACGACAACGTCAATTTTAACACTGACATTAAAGGGCCGCGTTACGGTAACCAACTCTGGGTCTGAGGATCAAGTCACCAGCAGAGACCAAAATGTTTTTTTTTTTTAAATATATATTTTTACATGATGAAACAGAAAGTTTATCAAGACGAACAGCAAAGTCGACTTCTGTCAGCCTGCTTAGTTAAATACTAACAAACCATTAGGGGAAAGTAAAACGAGGCGATGTGTGTTTTTCAGGATTGTTTGGGGTTCAGACAGACGATTCCAGCCTCCGACAGTTTACAGTTAATAATAGATGGGGCCAAATTATTTATTCATTCAGCTCTCTGCGCTTTTGTCCCGCTCCCGGTCTGGCCGTTCTGCCTCTCGGTTCAGAAAACGAGGGCAAGTTAGTTGGCAAAGCCTCCTCCCGACGCGGTGGGAGGAAGAGCTGCAGCCTTGACACTATTTTCATTATCTCTCAGAAGTAGCAGCAGACTCCCCGCAGGTAACGGGCCGCAGACAGACAGAGCGACGCCACGTTATTGTCTCCGGACCGACCGGCGCGTCGTCCCGGGTAGCAGGTGTTGCTGCTGCGACAGGAGTCTTTGAAATAAAAGGGCGTGGCTCCGTGTCTGCGCGAGGAGGCGCCGATCGGCCAGACTCGCAGCAACTGATGCGACGCGAAGGCGGGAGGCTTTGAAGAGAGTGGCAAGACCGAGAGAGCAGACAGGGAAGGAGAGAGAGAGGGAGGGAGGAAGTGGGGTTATGAAAGAAAGGTGGTTGCCCACCCCACCCCCCCCCCCCCCCCCCAAACGCCTCCTTTGTTTGTTCTCCCAAAACAAGAAAATTCCCAGCGCTCCACGCTGGAATCCATATACAGCTCTGTTATTTATGCCGTTTCTTCTATTGATTTAAGGCCGTCTGGTGCCTTCAAGGGCGGAGAGAAGCTGGTGAAGATTGACTTCAGGGGTTCTTGGGCTACGTGTGGATGGAGTCTGCAGCTAAAATTAACTGCGCCTTCCTTGGAGCAAAGATGCAATTTTCATCCTTTCAAAAGTCCTTCCTATTAAGGCCAAAATGCTGAAGCTTTGTCCAGCTTCAGGGGGAAATGTGGTTTATGAGCTCCAACTTCTGCAATCTACAGAAGAGGATTAGGGCCACAAGAAGAGAAAATAATTTTTTTCAAGTTTCCAATTTGAGATTAAAGTCAAAATTTGGAGAATAAAGTTGACGTGAAAAAGACTGAATTTCGGGATTAAAAATCGAAATTTTGCAATTCACATGAATGTGAAGTAAGTCCAAATGTTGAGAATAAAGTAGAAAGGCTCTGAACGCAAGACAAGCGGAGTGCTTCCGTTTTTGCCAGTTTCACGGTAACTGTGGGTGAATCTGATGAAATTTCAGCCCCAGAGGTGCGATTATTTTTTTATTTTTTTTTTATTTTGAACGAGTCAAGTCTGCCGTCACCTTTGCGACTGGAAGGCTTGAGGGCTTGGCGAGGTCAAAGGGCGACGTTCAGAAGGGAAATATCACAGGATGAAGAAGAAGAAGAAGAAGCCAAACACACTACAGAGAGCATCCAGTAGGGAGGACTGTGCCTGAGGAGCGGCCCGAACTGCAAAGCTGAATGTGTCGCTCAGAAGAAAATAGAAATATTGGCTTTGCACAGGGATTTCTACATTTTGGCCATTCGCAAAAAATAGTTGCACCCCCAGTCATGTTGACACTTGGGGGGTTTCCCTTCTCAGTCTCCTCTTTCTCAGACTGGCTGTGGGTGTGCCCATGCTGTTGCTGACGCTGTGTAAACTACAGGGAACCTGCAATTCCTTTGAGTCGGCGACTCATCTGGCACACGATTGCTTCTTTTGTCTTGTGTTCAACCCGACAACCACTTAGCACTCACTGTATTGTTCACTGCAGTCCACTGGTGAAAAGGCAGCAGAAAAGTGTGGCATATATTGCTTAACACAAAAGTCACTGTAGCTGGATTTTAAATGAGCACCTCCAGGGTTAGTCGCTCGCAACTGGAGACTTTTCTTTTAAAAAAAAACAAACAAATAAACAAACAAAAGCCTTTAACGGCTAAAACAGAGGCCTCTCAGACGAGGGGCCCAAAATGCCTCAGGTCAATATTCCAGTTGCCTCCGACTGACTTGTTGCTGGGGTGGCTCGTGCACAAAGTGGCCGGCGCTCCCGCCGTCATTGCTGTCTGCCGCAGCTGTCCGTTCTGTCCTTCCATGTCTGCTGCAGCTGCTGGAGGCGCTGAAAGGCTCTCTGGGTGATGTTAAGAGCTGGGTGGACCTTCCTCAGGCTCGGCTCGCCTATCAGAGACAGACCGCACAGCCCCAAGTATGCGTGCAGGGGGTCTGGCGGCCAAGAAGCGGAGACGACGGGGGGTGGGGTGGGGAAGGAAATAGATATGGGGTGAAGAAGAGGAGGAGGGGAGGCGGAGAGGAAAAAGAACTGGTGTGAGAACTGGTTGGACGTGTTTGAGAGGCAGCGTTTAAGTCTGACGGTTCTGTGGATGTTACAAAAAAGTGTTTTATCAGCGAGTCCTGTTGTTTGTAGATAGTTTGTGGACGATGCAGAGGACAAAGATGACTTGAGCAGCAAAACAGAGCGACACAGATTGATTCAAAGTCTTCATCGGGCTTCTGATCTGGCTCCTGATGAAGACTAACAGTCGATTCACGATGCTCTGTTTAAATGCCTGTGATGAAAGGATCTTTTTACTATCCTCGGATGGATTGCACCAGTTCTCAAGGCCGTCTGCAGTTTGTCTGCAAACCCAGAGTTCTAGAAGCGTGTTCAATTTTTTTGGTGATTTTTTTTTTGTGTGTAAAGAGCACAACAATTTATCAATTATTATTGTTATTAACCTTTGTTTAACCATACAAAAAACATTGGGCTCAAGATCTGTGCATAACATAAAAGTGCAAAACTGCAATCCACGTCCATGCAGGCCTCGGCCCTGTCTGGAGTGTCTGTACACTCCCTGGTTGTATTGTTGTTGTTTTCTTACACAAGAAGCCAACGTGTATTAGTTGACATTTTAGACATGCAGAGCCGACCCTCACCCTAATTTAATTTTCTATTGAAAACGCAGCACAGCTTTGATGAAAAGATATAAATGATGCAAATATTCTTCCCCCACCCCCATGACCTCCATCCCCTCCCTGGGATCTGAAATGGGCAGTAAATGGAGCCATAATGGATTTCTAATGAAATGGCACATCAGTGGACAGCGACATCATAATCAATCAGAGCACAATTAGCTGCAAGACTCAACGAGTCGAACCCAGGGCCAACGTGAAGACAAGTCTGGGTTTGCCCCCCAAAAAAAATACAATCTCAAGTTATTTCACGTTTGGAAAGAACATGGTGGCAACTGACTGATAATGATCACAAATGTTTTTGACAACAACCGCAGTTACTTCTTTTCCCTCCGGCCAGCCATCGCTCCCGTCTTCCCAGATCTCGTTATTGCACCAAGTATCGATGCCACGTCAGAAAAAGACTCCCTTTATTCCCTAAACGCTTCTTTTGTCCTGTTGCACTCGCACAAGGTTTTTTGCAACACGGCACCTGTTCCGTTCCTGCAACGTGAGGAGCTCCAGCCTCCGTGACCTCCAGCTACATCGACAACAGTCGCCTCATCAATTACCCATTTACAGCGACGAGCACGCACGTAAGCAGCGCACCTATGAAGGTTTAGGGTTACAGGGGCGTTTCCATTCATCCCAGGCAGAGACTATCGACCTCGGCTCCACCCCGACATCACTGAGCCTGACCGGCCGGAGCTGCTTTATTCCTCCTTCTTACTGTCTGCCACAAATTTTGATGGCAGAACAAAGAAAACGGTGAAAGACGTTCAACAATTCCGGCTGTATACTATTGCTCGGATCGGTTGCATTAAAACCACCAAGAACTTGGGGAAGAAAAAAAAAATGACTGAGGGCTCAATAATTCAATCACAGGAATTTTACATGACGTACAAAAAACAAAAAAACAACCATCGACCCATGGACTGCTGTTAGCAAAGACATGGTCGTTTCTAAAAGGATAAAAAGAGATGAATACAAATACCAAGATCGAGTTTTAATTTACACAAAATTATAATGTAACGTTGACCAATTCCAATGAATTTGGTAAGATTTGACCAGTGGATGTGTTCTTCAAGTAGTAAACTGTTTAAATCCAAACATTTAAGCAATCAGTTTGTAGACAAAAATGACTGTTGGGATCTTTACCCAACAAACATTACAGTCTTTCCAGTAGCGGATTTATTTTTGTCAGATTGGCACTAGAACTTGACGTTTTACTTTTAACTCTTTTACCTGGGTGGCTGTCGGGCCACTTGGCAAACCCCCCCACCAGCCGATCCTGCGTGGAGAGGATGAAGCTGCGGTTCTTGTCAGAGTTGGTGTACTGGAAGACACCCAGGAGCTGCAAGCAGAGAGAGAGAGAGAGAGAGAGAGAGGACACTGTGTTGAACTGTGGATGTGCGTGGACATTATTTGTCCAGGAAGAGTAATTCAATTAAAAAACAAAACGCCTAAAAACATCAAAAGCGTAACTGCTATCCAAACTACACTTTCACCATGTGCAAATATTTTGTATTGGTGAGCGCATACATCCCTCTGGCACAGTAATGACCCAGAAATTCACAGCTTTTCCTGCATTGTGTTTGCTCACGTACGCTGGCGTGCGTGCGTGCATGTGTGTATGGCTCTCTTAAAGCCGTTCTCAGCTGAGCTCACTTTTCGGCAGCGTGTGCATGAATCACGTACCTCTGGCACAGTTATGACCTACATGCTTGATGCGGGTTTTTATGGGTGTGCACATGCGCGTGTCAATAAGATTTGCCACACTAATTAATTTCAATGATTTCATGACCTGCACACACGTTGCCATTACACAGCATCTCCACTGACCCCCGGCAGACTGCGATGGATTTTAAGTGTGTCGTGCAGAGACGGCCGCTTTGTGTACTTCGACGCACTGTGATGTGTAACGACGATGATTTTTTTATTGCAATATTTTCACCTGGAGTATCTGAATGATTTGTCAGGTTGCACTGCTGTGCATCATGAGGGGAGACGTCGAGCTTGAACTCATCAACATCGCATTGATTAATGGCTCTGCTAGATCTACAAATGAACCACTGTGCCAGTGGATGTAATTGTGATCTGTGCCTCACTTATGTTCTGAAAGCCCTTAAGTATATAAACAATCCCTCATTATTTATGACATGCTTTTACTTGCTTTTTTTTTATTCTTCCCACAGATCGTTTCGCGATTGTGAAATGTGGAAGTGCTACAATAGTGCAGGACAATGGAGTTAAAAGACAACTGATCAGGTTGGGACTTGCGTGCTGTACCTCGAGTGTAGCTCCCACCCAGAAGGAGTAGCAGGTGTCGACAGGCTTGTTGGGGCGCCCGTGGAAGCCCGTCTGCTGCCGCATGACGCACCAGCGTCGGATCCGATCCAGCTCCCGTCGGCTCAGCGCCTCCTCCAGTCGGCCCATCAGACACAGGGAGGCGATAGCGCAGTACGTCCAGCCGCCTGCACCGCAGACACACGAGCAGGGGTTGGTGTTTCACATGAGGGAACGAGCTGGAGGTCAGATGAGGCCTTTCCCAAAATGTTTTTTTTATGTTTTATTTCTTTGAATATCCGTCTGGCAGAGAGCAGGAGGAAACATGGAAACTGTTTGTCCCATTCCAACAAGTTTGACCTGAACCAGGTAGCAACTGGGTGAGGCTTTAGGTTGGCAACGTGTTCTGTGGTTGAACAAAACACTGGCGCAGAACTAATATCAACATTAATCGGAATGTTAGATGAAATTGTGGACTCCAATCTGTGGGTCTATGGGTCGCTAAACTCAAACTCAGTTTATCAGTGAAAGCAGCAGCAGCTCTCCATCACTTTCTTCAATGCAGCTTTCAGCCGTTGTCACTGTCACCATGACTTAAATTTATCCCGTCTCCCAGCTGCTAATCTGTGTCTGTGTGTACAATTGTGTGTGTGGATGACAGAGACAAAGACAAGGTGGTGTGTGTGTGTGTGTGTGTGTGTGTGTGTGTGTGTGTGTGTGTGTGTGTATCTGCCCAGCGCTACACTCCTCTTCCTCTCATAAATCACGTCTGACTTGCTGTCTGCTCCAAGATCAGAGCGGTAGACGATAAATCTGGATGAAGCATGACACAGTGGAATGAAGGAGTAGTAGTCCTTCAGTAAAATCATTTAAAAATAATAATAACAAAACAAAGAATAACCAAAAGCGTTTGGCACCATTTTCTCAGTTAATACGCCCATTAAAAGTGAGCTGATTTTTGTGTGTGATTTTCATGAAAACCTGGAACTGGGAGGTTTTTTTTTTAAGTCCATTTAATTAAAGCTGAACAAAAATGTTTGCATAGAGACGCATCTGATAAATGCAATCACCTAAGAGAAAGACGGCGAAGGCTAAAACATACCAGTACAGTCCAACGAGCTTGTCATCGTGCTGCGTGTCGACAACGATTGACACAACACGACAGCCCAGGATTAACTTTCCTATTCTAATCCACTCATGGCCAAAATAGCTGTTCTCAGTGTGAAAAAACATTGACAGGGTGCAGCTTGCAGGAGTGGGAATATGGCGCCAGTGTGATGCACCACGGTGCGACACGGACAGACTTCCTGGTACGAGTTCGCACACAGAAAATAACCAAAGTGGGCATTCTGACCTGCATCAGAAAGAGCAGGAGTATTCTGGACTGCAGAGTCATTCCACTCAGTGTGGGAGGTCTAGTGTGTGTGTGTGTGTGTGTGTGTGTGTGTGGTTGGGGAGTGGGAGGTATGGGGGGTTAATAAAGACACTGTATGTGCAGAGATTTCAGTGGTTAATCCTTTAAACCAGTTACGAGCATCATCCTCCTTCATGCGCTCTAACGCAACCACTGACGCATTTTGATCTCATTGAAACCTTTTAACCGCAGCCAATGAAAAACAACAAAAACAAACTCGATAGACTTAAAACCTAAAATCCAACAGAAAAGTGAGCCTGGTTTCTGTGAGCAGGTATTAAAAAAAAAAGAAAAGAAAACTCACCATGTGACTCTCGCCCAGATCCCTGGCCAAAGCCGCTGTCGTATGACTGCAGATGACAGAGAGGACAACATTCAGGTACTATTCAGGTGAGTATTGATCAGACAAGAAGGGTTCCTGCACGCCACATTTGAATAAAGTTTTAATTATCTCAAACATCTGAAGTCGTAAAAATTGAACAGGCACATTCCACTGGCACAATCAAGCTCCAACGCTGCCTTTGAAACTTAAATAAAACAAACAAAACCTGAGCTAGTAATGAATGGAAACATCTCACTGCAGAGATGAGTCTAATGACCATCCCACACACAGACCGTCTTGATGTCTCCAAACACAAGTGATGGCAAAACAAACAGCAAAGGAGGAGTCGGCCCTAAATCTATCACTCAAATGCTCTGATTGAAGCAAAGCCACGTTGTTTTTGTTGTGAAGTGAAGCTGCCGCAGCTCTGAGCCCAGCAGCGCTGAGCCCGACGCCTCATCCATTATAAATGAAGTATTCCTAGGCACAGTGCCACCTACTGATGGTGGGTGGTCCATTTTCCCATTCCAGTGTGGCTGCACTGCAGTGAACGGCCCAAAGCGCTGCCTTCTTTTCCTGAATCATCGGTGCGTCAAACTCCACTCTGTCCTCTCGACTTACCAAACTCCCTCTGATGTACTCGATGGCTTTCTGGATGTCCATCCCCGACCAGTCGTCCAGCATGTAGCAGATGCTGGCCGCGCAGTAGATGAAGCGGATGTCGTTCTCGCTTCCCTCTGGCACGGCGTAAAAACTGAAGGCGGGGAGAGACGGAGAACGGAGAGAGCCGCGTAAACAGTCTAAAATTAGCTGCGCGAGCCGCTGCTTTATTCCCAGCATTACAGTTAGCGTCAGTCACTGAATATGCAGGTGTGTCTGAGTCAGAGTCAAAGCGTGAGCGAGTGCAAAGAGTTGCTGCCCAAGGGTGGAGGTGACGTCAGAAGTTTGTTGCAAAGTGAAATCAAATAACGTCACAACGAGAGAGTCTTTCCAAGCGCTTGTGTCTCTGCGCTTGACCTCACCTGCCGTCCTCGAGCTGCAGCGCTCTGAGACCAGCCAGGCAGGCCTGCTTGTTCACACGGCTCAGGTCGTCTCCCAGGATGAGCAGCGAGCACAGTCCAGTGTAGGTCATGGCCACGTGGCCGCTGTCATACGGATGGGGCACGCCAGGACCCTGAGGAACACACACAAAAGTAAATGGATAAATAAACAATTAAGAAAATTCATACTGACAATCTTATTCATGAAGCCACAGACAAATTAGTCATTAGTTAGCAGTGCATTAATGAGGGAAATAACTCGGGCTGCCAATGCTCGTCTCCCTGGAGACAAAAGTGGCGAAGGCGAAGTAGGAAGAAAAAAGGGAAAAAAAAAACCCACTCACTATAATGAGTGACATTAAGGTTAGTGAAATGGGGCCACTAGAACCTGGACCAGCTCAGACCCCCTGATGGGAGAGAACAGATTGGCACGTGACTGAAGTGGTTTCAAAGAGCTTGTTTGTTTTCAGAGGGATTTTTTGCAAACAGCGAGGAGCCGAGATTTCCCCTCTGCAAAAATCTCAAAAATTGAGCGCTCTGTACCAGACGAGAGGCCACACTTTGGGGCTCTGGGTTCGAGGAGCGGTACCTTGGTGCTGTAGGGAATTCCAATATGTGACGATCCTCGAAAGCCACAGCGACTCAGGTTTGATTCTGTGGAGAGAGAAGCACAGCAGGTGGACGGTGTTTTAGCACAGACATCATTAAATGGATGAAAGCAACACTCAACACCGCTTCGGCAGCAGCACACCGTTCCACTTGACCTTCAGTGAGATGCTGCAGAGAGCCTGAGCTGGCTAACGGAGGCTGCTGTTGCCACCTACTGGCCGTGACGCAAACCTTGCATGCTGCAGAAGCCCAGGCGTGCAATGTCAAACAGCAGAGAGCGCGTCACGCTGCGTCCACTGTGGGACACCTATGATACTAAATGATGTTGGTCCGACCATCCTGATCATTCATTGTTTTACATTCAGTCTTATGTTATTTATCGACTACTTATATGAACACAGCTGACCGCACTGCTGTACAAATGACCCAACCATGACACATGAAAAAAGCACCAAGCAAACTAATCACATAAAATGTTGCTAAAATAACAGCAAAGCAATAAAAGGCAGTGTTGTACTGCATTAAAGGTCACAAAACAGCAGTAAGTTTGAAGAAGCCTATAAACACTTATTTTTAACACTTATTTCGATGTGTAAATAATTTGTGTGTATGTATATATATATATATATATATATATATATATATATATATATATATATATATATATATATATATTATTTCTTTTATTTTTATTTCACTGTTTGCACTCTTTTTAAATGCTTCTCTTTGCTCTGTATATGCTGCTTTAACAATTCAAATTTCCCCCTGGGATAAATAAAGGTTCATTCTTATTCCTAAACAGACAGCAACGCAGATAACACCTGACGCAGATGGCTCAGCAACTCACACCTCTGCGTTTGTATCATGTCAGATGGCCACACTTCAAAATGATAGCACGTTCATGATGGAAAACACTTATTTGTTTGATAACGCCACCGAAAGCCACCTAATGGACAGGTGTCACGCGGTAGAGAGCCTCCCCAACACACATTTTATATTCATTAATTCAACACAGCTGCGCTGGGTTGGGACAGCAGGGAGGCCACTCGATGATGGCTGATGAAAAGCTTGACAGCTTCAAATAAAAGTGTGTTTTCTCATCTAATGACAAGACACAAGCCAGACACCAAACATATGGCAGCGGCAAAAAAAACTAGACCAATCGAGCGTGTCTTATCCTGAGATGATTTCTGTGGGTGACTTGAATAATTAAGAAACTGGGCATCGAAACAGATGGCTCGGATTGGCTTGTTAGAGAGCGGGGGGGAAAAAACATAACAAGTCATTAAATATTTAGAGCTCAACTTTGCCTGACAAACAGGAGGACAGTTGGAACAAGTTAGGCAAAGAGGACACCTGGAGGCCAAAATTCAAAAAGAGTAAAACTCACTTTGAGAACTTTAAAAAAAAAAAGTTGAACTTAGGGTCATTTTTAAGAAGTTCAAACCCCCAAAAAGTAATGCACTTGCACACTTTAAATCTTCAGCAAACTTCCAGAACCTAACAAGTAAACACAGGTTTAATAGAGATTGTTTTAATGGGAAAAGTCTCTCCAATGTGCCTAAACAGCAAAACTGTCAGTAGGGTCACAATTCAAATGTATATGTTTAAATGGTTGCGATAATCAAAATACGTTTTTCCTAGAAAGGGTTTAAAATTTGGCATCAGCTGTCGTACATGAAGCTCCACAAAGATTTTTACTTCCTATCCAAAAAAACACAGTGTCTAAGTGCCTGCAGTGGGTCTGCTCACAACAATGTATTAGTTTTAGACATATTCTTATTATTAGTTTGTTTGTTTCAAATGGTAAAACATTAATTTTCATGAGTTCAAGTACCTTCTTAATCATAAATCTCTCTCACTCACACACACACACACACACACACACACACACACACACACACACACACACACACACACACACCCTGTCAAATCGACTCGTAATGAAGTTTGTGACATTTACAATCGTGTGTGGTAACAAAAGGGACGACAGACAGAAGACTTACGATCTTCTGTTGGCAGAACCTGAAGTGAATAGATCCACTCGATCATCACATCCCTGTCAATCACATCCAGAGCATCCAACACGTCTAGTCCGGACAAGGCGAAGAAAATGACAGTTAACCTGGAAAACAGGATGTGATAAGCTGCAGGAACGAAAGCGAAGTGAACGTGATAACATGTGTGAAAGACCAGTCTGACTAAATCTAGTTATATATGGATATTTTTTGATACAAGAAAATAGCTCCAGGGAAAATTCAGGCAAGAGAAACCCCCGAGCAACTTCAAAATCTATTGGTCTTTAAGTTTCTCTTTTAGAAAGAAAGTTAACAACAGCTACGAAAGTAAACGAACAAGTTTTACCAAACAAAACGCCTTGCAACGTTATTCGTTTCTTGCGAAGGGAACGTTACAGACAGTCTGTCACAACTTGACTACCTGCAGTTAGCTAGCAAGCTAAGCTAAGTTAGCATTTGCCTCCATTCATTTGGTTGGGCTGTTAGCCCCGGCTGCGAGTCAGGCTACTCGTCCAAACGTGGAACTTTAAGAATAACGTTTCTCATTTCAGCGACGCTACCTTGTTGTTTCCAATGAGGCGTATCTCTCGGGCAGCACCTGCAGCGTTCTTTGGAAGAACCGTACGTGCCTATCCTTTAAGAAGTCAATTTGCTCATATTCTTCAAACTGGCTCCCCTCTTCCGCCATCTTTGCATCCGCACCTATGGGGAATCTTTTCCGGTATGTTTGTTTTTCAGAGTAAAAGCCCACTTTTTGCGGTGCGCATGGAAATTGTGACGCTGGAGTTCAGTTTTAAACACCAGGCGCTAAATAAACCGCGGGGTGGACAAAAACGATTCAACAGCTCACACGCATGTATTATTATTATTTATTTATTTTATTTTTTTAAAGATTCAGTTGGAAATTACATTTTTAATAAACATTAACATTGCAAACAAAAACAACAGAAAAACAGCCAAAGTTATGTCTCTTCTCTGGCCAGAGGCATGAGGTGTCTCCTGCGTCACATGCCTGTGTACTAAATTCTGAATAATTCCAGTGCATAAGTGGTCCAAAAATAAAAGAAAAGAGGAATGATGCACTATTTTCCATCTATGTCAGCTTGTTCTTGTTTTTCTTCATTTATTTAGGCAATGTATGGCCTCTGCTCCCACTTTTCTTTCGTTCCTCTTCACCATGTGTTCTTCCTGTTTCTTTGTTCTCTACTCCATATTCTCTGCCCATGTTTAACCGTCCGAGTGTCTCAGTGGCATTCTTTATTCCTTGCTGCTGGTGGTGTTCCTCCTGACAAAGAGAACAATTTTAATAGCATAAAGTGATGCATGCTGAGGATTTCAATTGTGCCTTGTCTGTACAAAACTTTATCCTGAATGTGGATGGAAATGTTTGAGGTTTTTTTTCTATTTAATGGAATGATTTTTAACAATGCACAGATTAAAATGTCACAAAACAAAACCTATTTGTCGAATTAACAGGTCACCTTTTCTTTTCTCCTTTTTGCTATCTTCTCGGTCAGTCTCTGCTCCGCCTCTAGCTTGATCTTTCTCTTCTGTTCCCTCCATTCCTCCAGTCGCTGTGCCACCTTCTTCCTCTCCACCTCAGCCCTCAATGAGAAGAGGAACAAACAAACATGAAACAAAAGAACAAACAAAGATTCCTAATGGCCAAGTAACATTTTTTTTGATCGATGTACTTAAACTACCGACTCACTTGTGTTGGAGGACCTGGTTCTTGGCCTCCTTCTCCCTTCTTCCTGCTTCATTCTGACTCTGTATCTTGAGCTGAACTTCCCGGTGCTTGCTTGCCCTCCACCGCTGAATAGCCTGAAGATGGTAAGGAGTGACTCTCAGGCTCAGAAGATTTTTCTGACAAGTCCCTACAATTGTCAATTTTCTAGTCTTTTCACCTCCTTTTTTATTTCCTGGAGGTGGATTAGCTTCTGCTGCCATTCTTCATGTTGCTCTATCTCCTCCAGAGTTTTACCTGGGAGGTAGAGTCTGGCCTCTTTCTTGTAGGCAGGATGCCCACTGTGCTTTGTCCATACCTATAAAATCAAACAAATAGAGGGTAAGTCAATAGAAGACTATTCCCTAGCCACAACATATTTCAAGATGGACCATTCAGTGACAGGAAAAAGACAAATGTGTCTTACTTTAAGAAAAGCTTGGTGGTCGGATTGGTCCCAGCCACCATAAATTCCTCCATTCTTCATCTGAAAAACCTCCAGCTCTCTGACCTCTGGAGGCAGGTCTCTGCTGAGTGATATGGACTAATGAAAAACACAACGAGAAAGCAATTAATTGATGTCTTTTGATGAATGAAATGTAAGTGTTCTCTCAAGTCCTATTATATTCCTTTTAACTTAATGTGAAACCCTTCAAAGTGCTAAAGCCATCTGTTCCTATGTTATATTTTCATTAACTGAACAAAGTCAAATTTCTTGGACTAAGTTTTAGTCCAAGAAATTTTTCACATTGCGTTAATGTTGGTTGACGAGAGAGAATCGAAGGAGGGGGTGGCAGACCTTGACGCTGGAAGGTGTTTTAGGTCTCTGGTCGTTTTTTTTCCACATTTCTATTTTCTTCTCAAAAGCTGTGATCTCCTGCCTACACATACACTCCTCCTTCAGAAGTTCCCCTAAGCTGAAAGAAGCAGAAGCAAGAAAAGTTTTTCAAAAAACTGTCTTTTTCTACTAAAAACTTACACTGGTTGTGCATATTTACCGCAATTGTTGTTGCTCCTTCAGACTGTTGATTGATAGTTCCACCTCTGACATTATTTCCTTGAGTGTTTCAATTTCTGAAAATCCAAATAAAAAACTTTTCTTGTGAAGGGAACTAAATTCATAAAAGTATCTTTGATTTATCAAAACTGATTACACATTAATTGTGTAATCAGTGGTTATACATTCAAACTAATCAATGAATGACTACCTGGTAACTATGGTAAAATCGTACATATATATATACATATATATATATATATATATATATATATATATATATATATATATATATATATATATATACATATATATATATATATATATACTTTTTTTTTTTTTTTTCAAGAGCAATGAAGAAAAACAGCTCAATGAGACACCTACGTGTGGCAGACGGCTTCACATCTTCGAGTTGTGCCTGGAACTTTTTCACATATTTGTTGATCGTTACAAGTTGTTTTTGAAGATTCGCCTCTGAAAAAAGGGTAATGGCAATGTTTCTAACCTCAACTGAAAGAACAGTTTAACGGCATTTCAGAAGAAATTTAAAAAAGATAGGAAGGTTAATATTCTGGGGCAGTTGAAGGCAACACCTACTCTCAGACTTTGCTTCTTCTTCCAGCACTTTTGTGCACTCTTCCAGCTCACGAGACAAATCTCTCCAGCCATTCTTCCTGCACTGAACCAACAGGTTGTTCTCTTTCTCTAACTTTTCAATTCTGAGGATAACAGACAGATACATTAAACTGGTATATCACAACAAGCATCAAAGACACGGTTGTACTAACTTCACAAAAATATATATATTTTTTATCTGTTGGAGGATAAGTGGAAAAAAAAATACTGATTTGCCTTTCCAAATTTTGTGATCAAAAACATTGCATTTAAACAAGTAGACATAGCTCTGCTTGTCTCATTTGCAGGAACAACATTTTGAATCACCTTTGCGGATCTCACAGAAGAGAATTATAAATGTCCAGTTGCAAATACTGGGCCTGTTATGAATAGACCTTTTTTTTTTCTTTTAAATAATACTTTCTCCTTCAAATGAACATGAAATAAATGTTAGTACTACTGATAGACTTACTGTTTCCTGTTCTTCTCCGCCTCCCTCAGGAAGGGTGCACTATTCTTCTCTGCCCTCCTGGCCTTCTTCTCCATCACTGTCGAACACTGAGGATGCTGTAAAACAGATGATCTCACTTCTAGAAATGAACACAATGTATTCTCGGTTGATCAAACTGAGATTTAAAGAAGAAACGCTAGTTTGTGGAATTCAGTCATTTTGACGAGAAATAAACCCACCTTCTGTATCAGCTTCGTCCAACAACACACATTTATTATCGTTATAATTCTGAAATGACGTAACCCTCAACATACATGAGTTGGACTCCCAGAACAAAAATAGCTATGAAATTATACCAAAGAGCAATTTACAATTACTTTTAAATCAAATTTAAGATCGACGTGACGTAGTGCGGACTCCACGCTTAAGATAAAAACCAAGAGCTAATGCTGCTGTTAGCTCCAAGTGAGTAGTTTACCTGTGGAGTGGAGTGATGGCTCAGTGTGTCACTCCTTACCGGATAATGTGAAAACGATTCAAACCAATGTACTTTCCCCTCACATTTACAGTAAATACCTCGAACAGCTAGGTAGCGTCTAGCTAACTTGATGTTGTTAGGGCGGTTGCTATGCTGGGGCTGGCTGCTTGCGGGTGCTGCGCGTGAGGGCGCAATGCGAAGGATAATTACCTGAACACGACAGTTCCTCTGTCATTAAAGTCATGTTTAATGTTCCTTTAACTGCTAGCAAATCAAACAGTGCACATCCTGTTACTACACTTGGCACTTGCTGAGTCAATTTAACCTTTATAAAAATGTTTTGATACTTACGCAGATAAACTAACACGTTAGTAAGACTGTTCGCAGACTAAACGATGTTTTTAATTGGGCTTCTTGAAGTGACGCTATTATGTCAATGCGTAATTGAGCACCTCAGTCAATATTTGCTGTCCCCTTAGCTGTCACTACAGACAGGACCAGCATGTACTATTTCTTGAATGTCGAGTCGAGACGGTCTCCACTGTGAGTTTGAGAGGCCAATAATTAAATCATATGTGAACGCGGACAGAACGTGACGTATCCCAATAAAGCTGATTTCTTCAATGTCAGAATTTTGAAACGGGGAGGGGGAAAAAAAAAAAAAATTCTCAGAATTTTGGATTTTGCGAACGGAATCGTTTAAAAATTGATTTTTCAAATATGTAGGTTTTCTTAATGCATATACATGTAAACCTCTTAACTAACTAAATGTCAAACAGCAAGGGATATTTGCTGGTACGGGACCAACAAATGTTTTAATACAACTGCATCGTCTGAAGCAAAAGGCAAACTGTACCGTTCATCGTCCTGTAGATGGAAAACTCACCAGCAGAGGGCGCTGTTTATCAATTGCCGACTTTGGCACAAAGCGTTTCCTGCCTCAGGCTCCACACGAGGAATGACTTTGGCTCTCTTTTAATAAAGCAACAGTCTGAGCGAATTATTTGCTGGTGATGTCACTTAAACTGGACTAATTGCTGCCAGTG
The DNA here is from genome assembly GCF_046127955.1 of Nelusetta ayraudi. Taxonomy (NCBI): domain Eukaryota; kingdom Metazoa; phylum Chordata; class Actinopteri; order Tetraodontiformes; family Monacanthidae; genus Nelusetta; species Nelusetta ayraudi. The sequence goes on from NW_027466220.1 coordinate 737,758, forward strand.
CAAACAAGGTGACATTTAAACTGAGAAGAAAAAAAACAACTAATCACTAAGTCTGTTTTATGATCTCTTGACAAAATGAAAGCAGTAAAAAGAAAGAAGATGCACGTGCAATCATTCTGACTGCTGAAACCTGCTTGCAACAACACTTGCTGTTGCCCAGCAGCAGCGGTGCGAGAAAGAACTCAGTTCACTCGACTACAACTATGATCTGAGTCACTTACGCATGTTACTCTCTCAAATAACAGCTTATCTGCCAAGGCCCATGGTTATTTTTGTCGCAGCCTTTTTTTTTTTTTCTATTATAGCCAGCCACTATAATTATTGCGAGAGCGGGCCAACTAAGCGACAGAAGAGCGCAGAGGGAGCAAGACAGAGGAGTATAAATAGAAACCTGAATCCATTATTGAGTGCAGATATTGGGGATAGACTGGCCCTGGAGGCCAGAGCTGTCATCTCAACATGAGGAGCGGCCACTTTACTTTGTGAAGGACGTCGCTAGCCCCCATCTTTGTCACCTACCAGGGGGACTCAGCATGTGGGAGAGGATCTGACAAACTGTCAGCCGGTTGGCAAAGCACAGTCAGAGGGAATACACAAGTGTGTAAGATGGGGATTTCCACCTTCTGCATACAAAAATGCACAGGGTGTACAATTTAGGCCCGTCTTGATCTTTCTTTTGCAACTTGTTTAGCTGTTTTAACATTTTTAGGTTCACACTATCTTTTTACACATATTCCGTGTGAGGCTAACGTGAAGCCAGCTTTGTTCTACAGCGAGAACATTGACAGTAATATTGATTGCACTTCTCAACTTTTAAAACGTCATCACACTGTTTGCCAAGTTACCCTTCAGGTTTGTACTCAGCTGTCATGATGTGATCTGGGTCAACAGGTGGCTGTATGATGGATATCTGGGGAGGGCACACGGCCATTGTACTGAAGTGAGACCACAGCTCCCTTGGTATTTGTACAACTTTTACCTGGTGACAAGCTCCTGAGTTTCACAGTCATTGTACCAGATGAAAACACAGACTGACTACTAAAAGTTAATTCAACAAAAATACAGCTAATATGACTGTGAATGACTCATTTGTCAATGATTTAAAAAGAAGCATAGAGAGGCATGTTAGTTAAAGCAGTAAGGTTGATTGTGTCATTTATTAGTGTTACTTTCATGTAATAATTAGTGCAGACACTCATTCAATTGTTTAAAAAAACAACCTTTCAACGATATGAGAAAGCTGGACATGACCAACAGTGACCACGTGACAGAGCAAACAGTTTACAGCAGCGATGAATCAGTCAGTCAGCATGAAACTAACAATACTTCTAGCCTTACTAACATTTAGCGGTCAAAACCACAGCTAGATACATTCTGTTCCTTGGTGTGTTATTCCTGTTGTTAGAGACATTTCCCCTGATTTATTTTTGCTAGATCGAATGTCAACCACACATTCACAACCAGTTCTTTAAGGTCAAAGGACCATTTTCCTTAAAAAAAAATACAGGAAAACAGCACAGACAAAACACTTATTGATACAACACAGCTGTTTAATGGTTTTTCCAACTTTTATGCCCGAGGTAGTTAAAATGAAATCTCATGTCCGCATCACGGTAAAGACTGAAGGGAACTGACCAGACCAAAAGCCGATGCAGACAAGTGGGAGAGAAAAAGAAACATAACCTCTGACCTCTACTTGAGTGCTAATTGCCTCTTCAGAGATGTTACAAGACATAATCTCTTTAAACCAAGAGGTCATATGCATACATGGCCCCCATCCCCCCCACCCCCCTTCTCCTCACACTTGTTTTAGTGAGAAATGCTTGTTTGTGTGTGTGTTTGTGTGTTGTGTTTCACCTCTGGGCAAGCTTTATGAGTGTGTAAACCTTCTCCCCGGGTGGATGCCAGCCTCTTGCTAAAAAGGGGTGTTTTTCATCAACATGCCTGCATTTACAAGGGTTAACTGCACGGGCAAACATGCACAAACAGAACCTGCAGACAGACGCACACACACACACACGCATGCACGCTGCAGTTTTTCCGGCACTTTGACGGTGTTGTAATCGTATATGGTCTTAAAACGCAACATGATCTGCCTTCGTCTGTCCTGCACATGTTATCTGACTGAGGCGCACATGAGCATGGGTGTGTTTATGGTCGTGATCGGTGCCTTGCAGAGCCGACTTGAGGGAAAAGTGAATTAATGTTTCACTTGAGGCGGTATAACTGTAGGGCCTTGATCTTGAAGGTAGTTTACTGGGGAAACTACCTTAGCGTGGCAGTGGAAAGGTGCAGGTTTGGTTCCAGCTAACGCCTCTCCGTGTGGAGTTTGCACGATCTCCCAGTCTCTTCTTGGTCCAGTCCAGAGTCATGCACCTCAGGTTAAGTGTGAGTGAGTGATAGTGTTGGTCCTGCGATGTACTTGTAACTTGTGCAGGGTGCAACCACTCCCTGGTCCTAAGATAGCTAGGACAGGCTCTCCAGCAACCCGCCACCCTGAGTGCAAGACGAGCGGTGATAGAAAACGGAGGGAAGTGTGAAACCTAGAGTGTTGCATGGTCAGGAAAAAGTAACACCACAGAGTTTGGGCTGAGTAGTCCGGAATCTTTGGCACTCAGATGTAAAGATCTGATGGGTTTGGTGGTGATCCTTCAACCTTTCATCACACACCAACCAGCAGAGCACACTTTCCACCTTTGCAAAACATTAGGTAGAGTTTAAGTATAATCCACCAATGTATTTGTAGCATTTCATATGATCAAATTTCATCATTATTAAGGTTTGACGATGCAGTTGTCAAGGGGACAAAAGCCAAGTTGCACTAGATTTTTTATTTTTATTTTTTAATGTAAAAGCTCAGATGGTTTTATTTACACAGTTTCTTTTCATAGCTGCAGGGCTGTCTGAGTACATATTCAGTTGGACCACATTCTACAACACAGAATTTGCATTGGGCCAAACACGTTCAGCAGCCAGTAAATAAGCAGAACATTTCAACAACAGTGAGAGCAGTGGAGGCAGTAATAAATCCATTTTCAACGAAAAGCCCTTGCAGAAACCTTTACTGTGGAAAAACAAATATCTGTGGACTCAGCTACTCCCCCCAGAAACATTGATGTTGGCAAGTTCAACCAACAGCATTTCAACTCAAAATTTCTGAAGTGTCCCACTACTTGTAGTTTATTGGCTTTTTGACTATCAGTAATAAGAAGCATAACTTCTTCTCCTAAACTGTATACTGACCGACCAATTAATGAGGCTCACATTAATTTGTTTCACTCCTGCAGAAGATTAAACCTTTCCCTGGGGTTTATTTCAACAGCACAAGAACTTTGACAAGAAAAAAAAAAGAAAAAAAAGAATCACTCCACAGGAGGAAATCATAATACCAAAGAGGGGTTTGAGATTTCATCCTGGCACGTGTGCAGAGTGGCCAGCTCTTGTTACTCTCCCTCTGTCACTCTGCAAGACTCTGTACCCTGATAAAAATATGCACTTAAGAAAATGCCACTTGGAACTGTAATTGACAGTCCCACGCCCCTTGATAACTGTGAATGGTTTAAACAGCGTCTCAGCTGATGGTGAACCCTGCAAGGAGAGGAGCAGCGCACTCCTAAGCGGTACTCCTTTCCAACCCCAACTTTCTAACAGTGAGGTGGAGGAAAATCACACGGAGCTAAATTAAGAGAAGAGAGCAGGCAAGGGGAGGCAGATGGAAAGTATCAGCAAAGGCCGATGGTGGGTAATAGACACCAGCAGGTCTGAGTGCCTGGTTTTACCCTGTGGGCCTCGGATGGATCTGTTTGTGGCAGCTGAGGACTGAAGCAACGCCGGTGTTCCTCCCTCGCTGTGTACAAAACTTCTAACTGCTGAGGGCTGTTAGGACAGGGAGAGAGAGAGACCCTGCGAGTGAGTGCGTGTACAGTAACTAACCAAACGGAACAAAGAAAAAAGAATACAAAATACGTGACAAAGTATTTCCCCTCAACTGTAACCATAACATCAGATTCTGGCTCAAGCCTCTGCGTTTGCATATTCCTCTCATAACATGCCAGTCTTCACCGTCCCTGTGAGGTGAGGCTGGATGGACATGCATGTTATGAATTCTATGTTGGATTTAAAATTGTGTGCTATTTGTTTATGTTTACACCATTTTGAGGATCAAAAAGGCAACAAAAATTCCACTGCAGCAAAAAACAGTGAAGAATTAAAGTTGAAAAGCGTTATTTTGATCCATTTAGCAAATTAGCTTTGCATTCTGCTCTGTTCTCAATCTATCTATCTATCTATCTCTCTATCTATCTATTCTTGTCTCTCCTCCATAGTCCTCGTGTACTGGTTAGGGAACAAGGGCTGAGGAAAAATAAGAGCACAACACATGGGGAACACAATGTTTATCAAGTCAACACTACGCAGTTTAAGTAGTTTTTGTGCCTAAAAATTACATTTTCAAAATCATATTTGTGATTTACTGACTCATAACAGGGAGAATGGCACCCCTGCCATCAGCAAAGTGGGCCCCAGCTGTCCTGGCGTAGGACAATATAACTCTGGTTGCCTGCGCAACACCCTTACGACATGCATCAACATCAACACCTCCTACCAGACTTTACCAGAGTTAAATCATCCTAGATTATACCAGCCAGGGGAGCAGCGTCGATAGCGGTTGAGCCAATCTCCCTGATTGCAGTCAGTGATCACAACTGATTTTAAAGCGACAATTTCAGTGGAGAAAAACTCAGCATTGTGGATTTAAAACGTTAGTCAGGGAAGCTGCAGCCTGAGTCACGACGACTCTTTTATCTTCAGCCTGCTCCAACCACACACACACACACACACACACACACACACTACAGGCAGAGTCCCTGACCATTGCTGGGGGAAAGACACAGTGTGCCACGATTGGAAGAGGATTGTGGACCTTAAGAGGAGCGTTGGCGGGCCCAGTGAGTCAGTGTCGCTTTGTGGCAGATGGTTTGGCACTGGACACAATCGTGGGTTCATCCAAACGCTGAGACCCACAGTGATGAAGTGGGGGTTGCTCAAGGTGGGTGTTTGTCTTGGTGAGGGCGAAGGAAAGAGAAGGGGAGCACTTCATCCAAAACCTGCAACCGAGCGCAGAAATTCTCTGCGGTTTGTTTCCTTTTTCTGTTCGAAAATGTTTCGGCGAGCCGTTAAAGCAACAGAATGTCAGTGCCTGGTTACCTTTGTCTCAGGCCGCTCGCCAAGACTATTATTTTTATCCTCTTTTGTTTGCTGAGTCATCTTATCTTTCTGCTACCTCCCTTTTCAAATATCTGTTGTTGACAGGAAAGGGTGAGATAAATGTTTTGTCAAGCGAGCGGAATGATGAGCGGGAAGTGCCGGTGTTGATCTGAGGAGAATTTCCACTTTGAGTTTTTTAAGACATAATTGTACAGTGTCTTGAGGTCACTGAGACAAGGCAAAACTTGTGGTGGGGATGGACAAACTTTCGGTCTGCCACATTAAAATTCTGCTTTGTTACGGCCAGTGTAACAACAGTAACAACAGTGTACTGCCATTAGTTGCTGTTCACCACAGCGCTGACCTAAAGCCTTTGCCATCGCCAGTTGGAAGTAAAGTGAGAAAATCCTCAGGTGACATTTCTCCTCCTTTTAAATAGAAAATGCCATCCAATTCTCATGAACACTGCCAGATCTGCAGCATAAGTGAGGATGTCTAGAAGAAGCTGCTTCCTCTTCTTCGTCCTCGTTTTATGAAGAAACCTGCAGCCACTACTTCCTTGTGACCTGGCAAACGAAAGCAAGCTCAAGACCAGCTGAAAGTGTTTTCTGCTCCCGGTTGACAAGCAGGGGTGTTGAACTGGGCACTGCAAGTGCCGTGAAACACACCAAAGATGTTTCCAGTTGCAACCTCCCTGTTTTCAAGCTCTTAAAATAACCAATTCACAGTGTGGAAGGCGAGGAAGAGTGCAGCAGGAGTAGTGCTGAGAGTTTCGAGGCGCTGCGAGTGACTGCGGCCGTTCCAAGAATGTTTGCCCGCTGCTGGCTGAGACTTTTTACTGGAAGAGCTGCTAGCTAATCGGTATTTTTTTTTTTTTTTTACCTTTCGTGAGCTTGACTGACTGCCTGACTGACTGACTGACAAAGCCGTATGTAAACCCATCACTCTCTCTGTTGTTTACATATGATGAACGTGTGTGCCTGTTGCCATAAACACTGCCCTGCCAGCTAAATCTTCTGCTATCTGCAGGACTCGCTGTTGTGACAGCTGACTCAGAGTGCAAAGTCTTGGTGGCAGAGTAGCCGCAACGCTTTCCGTGTGTGTGTGTGTGTGTGTGTGTGTGTGTGTGTGTGTGTGTGTGTGTGTGTGTGTGTGTGTGTGTGTGTGTGTGTGTATCTGTGAGACAGGCGAGGTGAAGAGTGAGACTCTGGTATCCAGTCTGTACCAGTATCACTTTCAGCCCACAGTGATCCTCACATTAAAGCCCGGCCTATCTATAGCCGCCCGCTCTTATGTAATTGGTCACGTTCCTGTCAAACGCCGCTTTCTCAGTAACCCCCCCCACCCCCCACCCCCACCCCCTTCTCCTTCTAATGCATCCATGTCTATTTCATCCACAGCCAAGCCAAGCAATGGTGGAGCGTCGCATCAAACCTGAGAACCCGGTGCAGCGGTGCAGAAGAAATCCCTTCTTAGTTCTATTTAAGATCTGTTTGTCTGCTCAACGGACCTAGCAATTAAATGCTAAGTGCTAAATGCTAAATCAAAAGCTCATCAAAACTCAGAGTTCAGGTGAGCACAAGGAAGCCAGAAGAAGAAAAAAAAAAAAAAAACCTCAGTGATATAAAACTATAAACACAGAAGTGGATGATGTTGAATCCACATTGGGTTCCATATTTTTGCCTGATGCTCCTTGTTTCTTTTTTGGTTTCCCCACCATGGAGCCCTCATTTGCCATCCCTTGCCATCACCACTGCGGCAGCCCTCCCCTCAACCTTATTAATGAATCTGACTTTACTCCACCCACCTGTTTGTTTCCTCTCTTCCCTGTCAGCTCCTGATCTTGCCACGTGCCTCATGTTATAGTCCCACCGTGCCTGCTTTTACACTCACGTTTCATCATCTGCTTGTTGACTGGACTTTGGACTCCTGTCTACAGCCCCATGTGTTGAAAAAAGCCATAATGCTGTAAAACATTTGTGCTCCCACTGAGGTGTACATTAATATTGAACCGCCCCAGGTGTTGGAGAAAATCTTCTTTAGCGGCTGAGTGATTATGTCTGTTAACCATCTTCGTTCAACAACCAGAGGGTAAATCATGACAGAATGGGGTGGATCTATGTGGTCTCACAACTGTATTGCGACTTAGCTGAGAAAATCTTTCTGAGTCATACTGTACGTACAAAGGGGACTCGGATCTTCTTTTTGGTCTGTTAATCGGCCCAAACATCCTCATTCTGTATTTTTCCATGCTCCAAAATGAAGAATCCAATGCATTATTTCAGTGTTAAATCAGCCTGTTGATTTTTTTTCTTTTTTCACACTCAGTCACAATCTGACTCATGGTCCAATGATTAATCGTTACATACACGGAGGGGGGAAAAAAGCTCTCCTGATGCTGCGGTCAACGAGGACACCGTTAGAAAAGGTGGCAGCCTGAATCTCACAGACACAGACAGAATACAGGCAAACTGTATAGAAAATATCATCACATATCATACATTCTAGTTTGTGGCTATTAAGCCTTCCCATGGAGTGGCGGGCAATGTGCACACCTACAGGTACCGAGAGACGGAGGAACACGTTTAATGTAGGACAGCTTTCCACAGGGCATTATTCAGCACTAAATATAGCCGGACAGAAGTAGGCTGAGCTGATATTATGGCTGTGAAGAGGAGAAAAGATGTGTCTCCTTGTGTACGGTGACAGAAGATCGTTCCAGCTTTGTTCCATCTCCTGCCCCGTACACTCAACTTGACTTTGTTTGACCCAAACAAGGTTTTCCCAGGTGAAAAACAAAAGCAAATCCAAATTGCTTTAAATTTTCTGTCTTGACATTATTTATTATTGTACCTTGATATTCTTTGCCATCATCTTGTGGTCTGGGATACATGTTTGAATGTTTCTTTTAGTGTCAAGTGTTCAGAGATATTTGGCCAGATGTCCCAGAGGAGTGGATAAAAGGTGGGCGGAGGATTATATTCATTTTAAAAGTATATGAGCAAACATGGGAGGGTTTCTGGACTTTCGGTCGTCTCATCGTTGCTTTTTTCTCCGCTTTATTGCCTCTTTATCATCTCAATGCGTGACTCAGCAAAAGGGCCTGTGGCACCTCTCGCTCACAGGGTGGGTTTAAGCGGTGCGGAGTCCCCAAACACATGTTTTCCATTGTGCTATGACAAGTCCTGACTTGTTCCAGGCACAGAGACCCAGAAACACCTACCCTATACACTTCACAAATACCATCAATGAGGGACGTTAACATTCCCGTGGTGGGAAATTTGGGCTGAGCCCTCTAAACATAACCGAGATAACAGGTTGGAACGAAGAAGGAGTGACGCCTGATTGATCGCCAACCTCAGCGAGTTCCCACACGTGCCTTTGACTCGTCACGCTGGGCAAAAACGAACGGCCAAGAGGCTCTCGTTCCATTTTTAGCGCGGAATTGTGGGTGTGGTCATGACAAAGCAAGTTGGTTCAGTGACACGCCAACTCACAAGCTCCCAGTCAACTAGTTAAACGCAAGTTCATCATCACTATTTGTCCCGTCTTTGGTTCCCACTGCTGAAAAGTACAATCACAAAAATATCATTTTTACTAGTTCCATGTTCCAGTCCATTATTGTCCACAATAACCCTCACACAATTGCCATGTCCTCTTTGAACTGTCCAATAGCCACAGTACGCGACGATGAGATTAGGACTAATAAGCAACAGCCACTTTCCGAGGAGCTCGGCACTGTTGCCAGAGAACATTCAGGATAGGTGAGACATTCTAGAGCTGAACGCTGCCGCTCCAGAAGCAGAGGAAACAGATGGCGAGACCCTCTCAGTGGGAGGAGGAGGGACTTCCTGTTGTTTTTTGGCCAGTGCATCCAGCATGAATACTAAGGCTTTGGCAGAATGGAACGCGTTTCCACCAAAAATAATAATCAGTTCTTTGGCCGGTCCTAAAATATTTTTCCTTTGTAGGCATAGATTCTAATGGGGATACAATGTAGGCTTTTTGTCGAGGAAGAATTCAGGTCTTGTCAGGGAGGCGTCACTCCACCACAGTTTATGGTAAGGTAACACGTCTGTCACAAAAAGCCATGAGTCGGCGTGTTTTTAATCCAGCGCAGCTCTTGGAAGTGACTGGATGTCTGACACGAGCAACACATCCTGCCGTGTCAAAGGTCATTCTGAAAAAGTCACAGTGGAATCCAGCGCCGTCCCACTTCCCAGAGACGCATTCCTCAGTTTTACTGGACTAAAAAAAAAAAAATCCTCTATGAAAACAAATAAAACTAATATTAACACACAAATCAAACACAACTATAGAGGCATCTCAGAATAAACCTTTTCCCTGAGTCCAATACAATATGGATATCGGACTGGACAAAACACAGGAAACTGGCATGTTGACCCTTGGTCAGCATCACTGTTGTGTACAAAGCCAATTAGTCAACAAACACACGAGGACGAAAATAAAAACATGAGAGTGAGTCATGTGCAACATGGGTTTATTGTCAAACGGGTTATTAAGACATGAATTTGATTTTCGCCATATCAAATGTTCAACTCCGCTGTATAAAGTGCAGATTCAAATCAAGTTGCCCTGGGAGTCTTTATACATTTTCTATGTCTGGCATTGAGCTGTCAGGTTGAATAGACTGCAGTTATGAAATCCTTATGAGTTATGAAAAGCCCTTTTCTTTAAAAAAAAAAACAAAACAAAAACACTCAACTAAAGCTAGTGTGCAAACATCATCATTTACAAGCTCTGCTCTGCGACGGCACCTCTCTGCTCTCGGCATTTTCAGACAGAGAGAACATGAGCAGAAGTTTGGAGAACGCTCACGAGACAACTGCTGCAGTGATTGGTTGATATGCTGCTGCACATGCAGGAGGGAGGTGTGGGAGGGGGGGTGGGGGGGGCAAGTGTTGGTAACATACAGAGAATCCACTTGTCTTGTCTTGATTATCAAATAAAAGATAAAAAATAAAAAAATTGAATAAAAGAAGACGACAGCATTCGCAGTTGGCTATGTGTGAACGTTAAGAGGTCAGGTGCCGCTGCCACTCGTGGCCGTAGTCTTGTGCAGGTGGGAATTCGCCACAAGCACCACTATCAATCAAAACTCTCAATTCGTCTAGGTTAAAATAAAACAAACACTTGTGTGCGCACGCACACAAACAAACACACACACACACACACACATCTTTCACGCCATCTCGCAACCTTTCATTCACGTCAAACAAACAATCGATACAACGGTGCTGCATCCCTCCCACAATTCTCAGCGAGTCGAGTGGGATACCGAAGGAAAACGGCAGCAATGAGGTAAACATAAAATTCATGAGAGATATTGCACAGACAGGTGACGGCACAGAATACAACAGTCTCTCTTTCAAACAGCATAGCCTGTGCATAGAAGGAATAAAGCACTTGTGGTGGTTGCAGACAATAAACCCTTCCCATAAAGCTTTCTTATATACTACAGTGGGAAACTTAAATGAGAAAAGAATCCATGCCACTCAACAGGACTAGTATGACCAAAAAAAAAAAAAAGTGTACTGTTTTTTTTTTTTTGCGTGTTTGTTTGTTTTGTAAAGAAAAACCCTAAAAGATATGAGGAAGGGTCCATGACTGATGGCAACAAAAATCACCTGAAGTTCCAGCAAATGTCCAAATGCCTTCATTCCTGCTTTGAGAAGAAAGCAAGCAAAGTTGAGGCGGGGTTGGAGCCAGCATGGAGAAAAATCTCTCAAGTGTGATTTAATAAATAGCAAAGTAGAATATGCAAAAAAAAAATGGGGAAAGGGGGGGGGGGGGAGAACAAAAAACAAAAAGAGTAAACCCCTTGTTCAGGTCACCTGGAGATAAAAACTCATTTGTCCATGTTGTGTCGCCCTCTTGAAAAGGATGTACAGATCAGGCGATGGCCAGTCCGCTGCAGCTCAACGCTGGAGCTGAAGAAAGTCACAATGTTCTCATTCCATTGATCTCACTTGAAAACCAACATTTGTCTTCCTTTCAAGTTGACATGGTTCAGCCATTTTTAAAAGTATTCCACAAAACTGTCTTAAGCTCCTCGTGGGTCCAGTGTTGAACTGCGTCGCCGCTCCTCGCTCCGTTCATCCGCCAGATGCGACGTCGCGCCTTTCTCTCTTTCTCTCTCTCTCTCCGTTCTGGCGCCTCCGCCCCTTCGTTGGTATTATCTGTGCAGCAAGACGAAGGCCTCCAGTTTCTCGGGGATGTTTCCCCGATACTCGAGGCTGTGCTTGATGATGGCCCTGGCGGCGAGGCACTGCAGGGTGGTGTGGTTTATGGGCTGGATGATGTTCCTGGACAGCTCCTTCTCGTCCAGGAGGTCGCAGGCAGTCTGTTGGAAGGCATTGGTGCTGTCGAAATGAGTCCCCGATGAAATCAGCAGGTTCATGATGTCCGGGTGACCGTTGGTAGCTGCGATGTGAAGCGGGCTGGTGGGTGGAAGTAATGAATAGGGAAATAGTGAGTACAAGAAAAAGTGAAATAGACTGCAACTTTACAAAGATAATTCTGTAATTTGGTAAATGGACTGCACTTATGTAGCGCTTTCCAAGCACCTTCACGCTACCCCAAAGCGGCTGGCAAATGGGTGGCTGCTGCCATGCAAGGCACTGCCAGCCCCACTGGGAGCAATTCAGAGTTCAGTGCCTTGCCCAAGGACAGACTGGGATGAAGTGGGATTTGAACTGTCAACCTTTTGGTCACTGGACAACCGGCTCCAACTCCTGAGCTACAGTCGCTTTTAAAAAATAGCCAGAATTAATTCATTAATATAAAAAAAAAAAAAAAAGGTACCAAACTTAAAAAAATGACCATTTTGAAAATGAAATAAACACAAAAGTGATTAAAGCGTGTGCCATGTTTTCTGTCCTGTGAACTGCTGCAGCAGAAGGTTGGTTTCTCGACCGATGGTGAAATTGTTTTCAAAAGTCTGCAGACATGATTTAGTGACCTCGAAATAAAAGCAGATTAACAGTTAATTTGCGATACTGTCGAACCACGTGCTTGCCCTATGTGATGACGTACGTAGCGTAGGCAAGCGTGCTTAAGTCTGCTTGGGGCCGGGGTAATATGAGTGCATACCAGAGGGGACGGGGGAGAGCGTGTGTGTTTTGGGAGGTAGGGGTGGGGGTTGGGGGGGGGTCTTTCGTGCGTAAGCACGAGACAACTGCTGCCAAGTGCACAGTGGGATTTATCCATATTCCTTTCCTGTACATGTGCACACAGTTTGAAAAGCACATTTTCATCATTTGCGTCGACAGTGCAGTCAAACGGCACACTTAAGAGATCAAATTAGACGTCTACGTGTGTCTGAATTCACTGGTTCCGATCTAAGCAAAAGGCTTCAAATACTCATCAGGTCAAGCTAAAGGGAAGTTAGGGTTAAATGGTTTGGCACGAACGTCTTCAGCTGAACAAGAGAGTTTGCAAACGTTTCCAAAGTCTGAAACGGACCTGTTGTCTTCGTCGTCGCGGCTGTTAACGTCGGCGCCGCACTCGAGGAGAATGGAGGCGACGGTGAGGGAGGGGAACTTGCAGACAGGATACCGGCCCACGCAGGTGGTGTTTCTGTCCACCGCCAGGTGGAGAGGACTGTAGCCGTTTTTGCCACAAGGCTGGAGCTTCAGGAACCTGTCGACATAGAAAGATGAATATTAAAATGACATAGAAGGCTTCAGGTGGAGGAAATGTTTACTTGATGTGGTTGTTTGTTGCATAATAGTGATGCCAAATGTGACCTTTCAGCCTGACTTCAAGGGAGTGAATAAAATACACAGTCAATCCTAAAATAGCCCTCTTCAGATTTTATCAGATCACAAATTGTTGCCGACACACACACACACACAAAAAAAAAAAAAAACAAACAGAAAAAAACCACACAGTTGACTCACCTGTAGATTGTTTCCTTCTTCAAGTAATCCTGCTCTGCAGTACAAGGAACCTTCTCCAAAAGACAAATGAGGTGCAGGATGATGGAGAGAGCCTTAGTGAGCTGCACAGGGTCCGAATGCACGGATCCACTATGTTTCATTGCCCGCTCGATTTCCAACACGCTCTTGGAGAGGATCCCCATCAAGTCCTCGAAAGACACCGACGTCCCCAGGAGACCCTTGGCCCTGTCCTGCAGCATGAAGGAGAAGAGTTCTGCGAAGGACAGCAGGCTAGACGCCGTCATGGGGCTGAGGGGGTCCAGGTTGGTCTGCTGCATGTCCAGCGCGTACTTCCACAGGTTGATGCAGCGCTCAAAGTTCCCCGAGTCGGCGTAGACGGCTCCCCGGTAGCGGATGTAGTAAGAAGTGTCCGGGTGCTGAGGGCCGAGGATTCGCTCGCGGATGAGGAGCGCCTGCATGCGCATCTCGTCCGGGTCAGATATTAAGCCGTCCAGCTCCTCTGCGTTTGTTACCTTGGAGGAGGTTTAATGGAAAATGGCAGATCAACGAGATGGTATAAATGTTAATGTTGTATAGCAGTCTTGTTAAACTCTTTTCTGAAAGAAAACCTACCCGAAATAAGATTTATAAATAGGGAGCAACAGATAAGAAACTACAATCCCTCTGGCCACAGATGAATAAAAATACTCACCTCCCTGGCATAATCATAGGCCATGATCAGCTGCTTGGGCTCTGGTTTGCGGACAATGTTGTTGCTGTCCATGTACCTGAGGTCCATGGCTCGCTTCCAGTATTTCAAAGCCCCAAGCAGATCTCTCTTCTTGTCGACAAACGTGGCCCCTAACAGTTCCAGGGCATCAATGCGCTCTGTATGGCTTGTCTGCAAAAAGCAAAACATCCAATTTATCAACCTTTGTCTCGAACGCACAGATCTCGAGATAAGACGCGCACGCTGCCGTCGATGAGCGCCATCCTGACCTGGTCGTGTGTCGTTAGCTCATCTACAATGTTAGTGTGGCCGGTCACACTGGCGGAGAGCAGCGGTGTCATTCCGTAGCCGTCCCGTTCCATGGTCGCTCCAAACTGTAGCAACATTCTCATGATCTCCAAACTGCCCGACTCTGCACAGTCGTGCAGTGCCGTGTTGCCTGCAGAAAAAAAATTAATCAGATGGGATTAATATTGCAGTAAAAAGCTACAAGCTGAAAGACTAACCTTCACAGAAAACGACCGCTTGTACTAGGCAAAAAGAAGCCGACGTCCTCCCTCTACAAAAGCAGTATAAAGAAACCCTTTTTTAACCTTGTCAAAATGCACTTGATTTTAAAATCTGTGCTCTTCCTCAAGAAGCACTCAAGAATTTTTTTCCATTGTGCATATGAGCTAATACATGGCTTTAAAAGACCTGTGTTAGGAGTACATCTCAGGTCTCCAGTTTAGATCTGGGTGCCCCCTTTCACAGTCAAACCCTCCCCACCATGGAATAAATAAAGGGAGATCTTATCTTAAAAGAGACGTTGACAAAAATCATGACATTTTTCACCCTGGATTCTTCTCTGTATTCATTCCAGCTTGCCCGTGTACAGCTACAGAGCAAAATAAATGATACATTACTGTACAAACTTAAAAATAAACCCAACTGGAAAAATGTTGGAATAAAAACAGCTGAGAAACTAGGTCAATCGGGGATTAACCAGTATTTGCACCTTGCAGTTTCTGCCAAAACTACCCTGATAAGGGGTTTCCATTAAAAGTTTGAGGCCTGGTTATTCTCAACAGGAAATGCAGGAAATGGGTCAAAACATTTGCATGACGTCGACTCCATACAAAGAGAATTCACTTCACCTAACGTGTTGTGTTTTCAGTGCATAATTCTATATTCTATCAATACAATATAGTCACGCCACTCAAGAGTATTGGGAGGAATTGAATAGATAAAACTTGATGTGTGATTAAATTAATGGTTTGTCTGTGAGTAGAATTGTCCTTTTCAAACACTTCATAGGGCTCTACAGGAGCCAATTGTATGCAACATTCAAACAAAGACAAAGCGCCAGTAAAAACCACTGATTTCCATTTAAAAAAAACAAAACAAACAATGCCTTGTTCTTGAAAGAAAGGAGATGTTCAGCCGACACACCCAGGAATCACTTCAAGCCGAGCGTGAGCTGCAGCTTTCCATGGTGAAACCAGAAGTGCAGGATACCGCGTTGAGTCACATCCATTGTGAAACACAAATAATTTCATTCTCACGTGGATGGCCCCAATTAGTGGGTAAAAGAGCCATTTTGAAGCGAGCATTTATTTTACTCCTCACAACAATGCTATTTATACCTTGAGCGTATGAACTGTTCAATCAACTGTGACTGGCAGAAAATGTGCCACCATGGAGACCCCGGTTGAAAACCAGACGGCACAGCCGCTCACCTTTCACACTTTTCCTGTTGACATCTGCGCCTTTCTCCAGGAGGTACTGCGCGATGTCCTTGTGTCCCTTGTAGCAGGATATCATGAGACACGTATGGCCGTGCCTGTTGGCCACCTCCAGGTCGGCCTTGTGCTCCACTAGGTACTTGACAATGTCCAGGTGGCCGTCGAAGCAGGCCGCCCGCAGCGGCGTGGAGTTGGTCAGGGTCGTGCTGTTGACGGAGGCTCCGTGGCCCAGGAGCGACTGCACCACCTTCAGGTGGCCGGCGGCCGAGGCGGCCCACAGAGGTGGGGCTCCCTCGATGGTCTCCCCGTCAAAGTTCACCGAGCCGCCGACCTCCACTGGAGCGCTGCAGCACTCCAGCAGATACTCGACCAGGTCCAGGTGGCCGTAACGCGAAGCCATCAGGAGCGGCGTGGCCCCGTTTGTCTTCTCGCCCATTAATTTAGTCACCTCGTGTCCATCTTTGTTCTCCAACAGTTTCTGGAGCAGACGCAGCTTGCCGTCTCTGGCCGCGTTAAAAACCGCTGTTTTTAAATCCATCTCCGCAGTTACCCTCGCTGGTGTGTGGAAAAAGAGGCAAAGGTCACTCTGGGTGTATCATAACGTGGTCGGGGGGCGACGAAGCTGAGGGGACCTTTGTTTACAAGCTCCACCGCTCAACCAACTAGCCTAGCCTGCTACCTGGTTTCACTCCCCCCCCCCCCCCAACCCCCGTCCGCAAAAGTGCTACCGTCTTGACATGAATTCGTAAAATGCGGGCTAACCAGTGTTATGTGAAACGCTAGTGTTAGGGACAAGTCGGACGTTAATGGTGAGCCTTGGTACGGGTAACACTGGTCGCGGAGAACCGTAACTAGTCAACTTCCTTAATCAGCGAAGCTAACCGACTAGCTTCGCTTATCTCATTTTACGCCTCTATACCCGAGGCAAAAACCAGACCCTCTCACGCAGTCACTCGACAAGCGCTATTGCTTAAGCTACCCTCTCGCTTACTACCATTTCCCGACAAACAGACTCCGCTAACACGCTTTGTATTTGCGTTCAAAGGGCCGAAAACTAGACATCCACCCCCACCCGATACACCGTGCTCCTTTTAGCTTAGCCTGGGAAAACGGCGTTCGTGCTCTCGCTCATTCCGACGAGCTGAGGAGGGTATCCCCAGTACCAGAGCTGGATTTCTTATTCACAAACACACACACCGAGGAATAATGTTAATAATAAAGAACACAACAGACGTCACCCCCCCTCTCAAAGTAGCGAATGGTGGCCGGAGGACCCTTACTGCAAAGTGGCACGACGGTAATCCCTGCGGAATGGAAGGTAAATAGAGAAGGATATCCACCCACGGACAGACCGGATGATCACGACTCGCTTTCTGTCACATCGCAAACCCGACGCAGTCTTTTTTCTGGGGTGATGCGCCTGATTGGCGTGCGAACGAGCAATCACAGGGCGAGGAGGCCGTGACGTTTCCAATGATCGAGAACGAGCGCTGTTCTCAATATCCGGGGATCCAAAAAAAGAGAGAACAATCACAGACAGAGGATTCGATGCCCAAAAATAGCTTGAAATATGTGCTACGCGTTGACGCGATGAATAAATAGAACTGCCGAGTGGAGTGAATGAAATTCATGCGACGGCCTTGATTAAATCACTCCCTGCAGGAACAATACGACCAGGGATTAATAGCAACATCTAAACAGCGAGCAGGTCCTGTTTGAAAATAAATAAATAAATGAATGCACCAACAATCAGAACAAATGCTGAGTCAAACTGTTTAACAAAGAGTTCATCCAGAAAGTTCTAAAAATTATGGGGCGTTTACCCTATTATGTAAAGTCACAATCTGAACTAGAAGAGGCGTAATTTTACAAGGTCGCTAAATTGTAAAGTGTCAGTAACAGAAATTATTTTTTAAATCACAATCTATAACACTGGCTATTGCTGACACTTTTTTTTAATGGTGTTCTCTGTGTATTTGTAATTCTAAAACTTTGCTGCTCTTTATATAATTTCGTGCAGTGAGGAGGCAGTCTCAAATCATTCCATTGAACCAAATGAAAATATAAAGAACTACTTATTCTAGATTAAGTCAAGTGGCCATTAAATCAAGCCAGATGACTTTCTCAAATTTTGTGTTGTCTTAAAGAAACTAAACATCTGCATAACATCTGAATAAGTAAAAAAAAAAAAAGAAGAAAAAGACTAATGAATAAAAAAATAAAAAAAACCTCTCTCTTTCAAGTGTGAGGTTTTAGGTAAGGTTTTAATAACACAGGAAAAATACAACAGTTTTTCAGAACCAAAGCCTTTGCCTGACAGTGGGCTTCAACTACCACTCCCTTGGGTACTCAGTGCAGTTTGGTCTAAAAGAAATAAGTGAAACACATCAAGGGAAGGGGCCAAGACATGATAAGGGTAGAAAAGGGCAAAACATAAAATAAGTACATTTTCAGAAATTTCAAATATTTAAAGTATGCAAGGGTGGCATTGACCAAAACACATCTTAAACACATACAACATTTTTGCTGAAGGCTCACTTGCATAAAGATTGTGAGAATACCAGTGTGGGAAGCGGCTGACAGATTGTATAACCTGGCAGTCTGATATGACAGTATTTTACACCAACACTGTTATTTCAACAGACTTTAAGCACACAAGCCAAGGAACAGATAAAGACCATGATGAATTACATGCCAGAGCCCTGACAGCGTTATGACCCAACACGTGTAGTGGTCGTCTTCTTGTCAGAGAAGAAGCTTCTTAGCAGCACCACCTGACTGATGCTGACCACAAGAAGGATAATGGCTTCTCCGATAGACCAGAACGCAACCCGGGTGTTGAGGTCCTCAGCCCGGCTGCGTCCCTGGGCTTCACGGAGACGGAAGTGTGTCTGGTAGTCAATGACTGACTTCAGGGCCTCATGGATGGACACACAGGCGGACTCCATCTGAGGATATTAAACAAAAGTGAATTTAAGGTCAAAACAACACAACAATTAGGCGCAAAGGACAAAATAGTTGAGATTAGCTTATGTTTAATTTACAAAACAAGGTTGAATTTTAGTAATGAACGGAATCACGTGATCAAACGATTATAATCATAAGTTACTGGCATGCACCTGAAGTTAAATGGCATAGCAGCGTTAGAATATAGGAGATCCACTTAAATGACGCTGCAGCGATGAGAGATTCTGTCTCAGCAAACACCAGCACAGAAATTATATCCAACATATGGCATCTAAGACTGTAAATAATTAAGTGCTTCCTTGCCAATCAGTTGCACCATCTTGAAATTTTAACCTGAGTCACCGTAACAAAAAGAAAAAACAGAAAAAGAAAAAAAAGTGAGAAAGAAATAGGAAGGCTTACAAATTCTTGGCAGATATGCATTTAATGGTGGCTCAGTTAACATGACAGGGCATCACTAGAATAGCACTGGAATGATCATCAATATGATCTCTAAGAAGTGAGTGTAGAAACACTCCGCTTTACTTTGTCAAAAAAAATGCATGGGGAACTTAGGTAAGTCTGTCTGAATCAAGTTGTGATAGCACTACACTAACAATAGCACGACATCCCTACAAACACAGCTTACCTGGGTGAGAGCAGTGACTCTGTTCTCATTGGGAAAGAGTGGAGGGTCGTCACCGACCTGGAAGTCAAAGTACACTGTTTTGTGCGTGAAGGTGGAGAACTCATTGCTGAAGCAGAACTTGTAGGTGCCATTTTTGGCTGCTGTGAAGGTAAAGCTGTCATATTGCTTCTTCATCTCCTTGTAGAGTGTGGTTCCATCTGGGTCCTCCAAACGACAATCGACATCATAGTGGCCGCCAGTGACAACCTACAAAAATATTGAGGGAATTAATGTAATAATGCAATACTGAACCGTCAAGCAGAGAATTCACCTTTAGCAAATATGTAAGGGAATAAGAATGTATAAATAATGTATGGATGGACACATTCATCCGACAGCTATTTCTTTAATGTATTGCTTGAAGTTGTCCTGGACTCTTTTGGAATGCAGTCAGACAGGTTGAGCAGAGAAACCAGGCCTGCAGACGCTGCTACACAATCAATGACCAATTTGTTCTAATGTCATTGATGTAGAAACCAAACACTGTCTTTATCTAACTCTTACTCTTAACAAGGTGTTCTTAAAACCAGACACCACCATTACAATTGCAGAATACTGCTGTTAATAGGTCAAATATTAGATTTTAGAGGTTCTATTCGTGTACAGGCCACAGGACAGTATGGCCAGTACAGTATGATTTTATAAAAGCTGCCAATAATACAGTTAAACCCTATTCAAAATCAAGTAACTGGATCACATTATTTTTTTAAAAAATGGCACAAGAAAAACTGATGCATAAATTATCTTCGTGAAGCCATTGTCTAACCCTTACTACACCTCTGTTTGGTAACATATGTTTGGACATTTTGGCAGCTATAGACAGTCTACGTGCTCAGCTTATGAATAAACGAATGTTACAAAATATCACACAATAATTCTGGAACACATAGGGTAAATCATCAACAAATATTGTGTATTTCACACGTAATAACCGTTTTTAGCGGAGCCTATCATGCACGTGAATAAATTGAGTGTTTATGGAACATGCACTGTATGCGTCACAAGAAAAGACCATGCACCTGAAATTCTAGTGTGCACTTAGTCCCGATGATGATGTCCTCGTAGAAACACTGCTTGGCATTGTCCGGCAACTCGAACGTTAGCTCGGAGCCCAGCACCCAACCACAGAGAAGCTGGGCCCACAACACCTGCAACAACGTCCGGAAGGATCCGTACATTCTGAAGACCTAGAGCCGAGCTCCAAAATAAAAAACAGAGCAGACCTGCCGAAACAAAAGGCCCAAAATTATAGAACAATGTTATGTCACTAAGAACTAATAAGGGGGAAGAACGAGAAATGGATGCAAGGCAAACCCGGACACTGAAATTAGCGTCAAAATGTTAGCCTACAGCTAACTCGCTAGCCGGCAGGCAGTTATATTTTGATAACAGAAAGTCGCCCAGAACCCGAAACATTTCTATACGATGCGTTTGATCGTGAATTGAGTTAACAGTAGGTTCGGTAGTTTTTAAGTGAATTCAAAGATTTAGATTTGTTGATTCACAATTCGGTCTCTGGCAGTATTAGCTACTCACCACAAAGTGCTCACCCGGATATGACTATGGCTAAGTAGAGTATCAAACAACGTGTCATGGCATTGGCTGCCGTAAACCAAGTCCCGCCCCTCACTGTTTCTGATTGGTCAACATGAAGTGCAATGCATCAATTCGTTAATCCATAGTCGGGAAGTGCTTCGTTTTTTTCCTGACAACTCCAACGTGGCTGTCACCTGGAAGATCGTCGTCGCAGCATCGGAAGTGAAACTGACAGAATATTTGCATACGGGTTCAGACATAAGGTTTAGATACAAATGATTGATGCAAAAGACACAAAAAAGTATCGCACGATGACGAATGCACCTTTACAGTGTGCAGTGACGTATGCATTAAAATGTTTTAATGCATGTAAAGGTCTGCGTCCCTAATAACAAATGCAACGTAACAAAGCAAACAAAAGACTCTCATGCTGCGACAGTACCCGCCCTCCACCCCGAACCGTGGTGTTGACAATGTTATCTAATGTGTACGGTGATGGCCAGTGACGGTAAAAAAAAAAAAAAAAAAAAATTCTCACGTTGAAGTGATATTGAAGTTTTTCCTTGGACAATTAGTCACCGATTAAATTAAATGTATATTATACTTCCTTAGAAGAGACTAATTTATGAGAAATTATTTTGTAAATTCAAAATGTAAAGATATCTATCGGAAACCACTCAGTCAATTGAATTCAATCATCCTAAAAAAACTGTAACAAGTGGTAAAGGTAGGTCTGCAGTGGTGTACATGCGCTGAAATTACGTAGAACTTGTCTTGGTGTAATAGTGGCTCTCGCACAGATTACTATAACACTTAATACACTTAATCACTTGTAGTGATTACTGTTATTACAGATTATTACTATATTAACAAATTCCCCCAACGTCGGATTAATACAGGTGTTCTGTTCTGTTCTATTTTATTCTATTCTAATCTATAAAAATAAAACTTCTCTGTTTTATGTCATGATATAACAAGCAACACGATCATATTATGACGTAACAAGTAACACTATGGACCTGTTTTTGGGCACAAGTACCAGTGCTTCGTTTTGTGTAAATTATCATTACAGCCCCAACGTATGTCTTAAATTAAATTAACCTGTAACGTCCTGTCCCCGGATGATGGATGTGCTTAGGCGGCGCCCGCCGTTGGGCAGCGCTGAATACACGTCTGACCTCCTTTTTCACCGTCTGAAAACTGACCCCAAAACAAGATCTCGCGTTAACAACTCCGCGAGATTACAGTGTGGGGAGGGCTGCATGGAGAGCTTGAGACAAAACAAAAGCCACACATTTCAATCCAACAGGCGCTGGTCGCTTTCTTGTAAATTAGGCCAAATTCGATCACCTAAATTCGATTACGCGTATAAGGCAGCATTTTTATTTTTATTTTATTAGTTTCGCATCATGCCAAGCAGCACGTCTTTGCTGGAGAACGACGAAGGAGAGTCCGAGGTCCCACCGCCTCTAGTGCACGCTTTCGCCGGTATGGGCCTTGAGGAGCACAACGGTACCCAGAGCCAGACTCCCGAACAAGCCGACGAGAACCTCTCCTTTCACAACTACCATCTTCCCGCCGTTTCTCATTTCAACCTCCTCGGTACAGTCCTCGACTTGAAGCCTCTGTCTCTGCACCGGCCGCCCTCGGGAGACGAGGTGAACGGAGCGGCCGAGGACGAAGAGCCAGAAAGTGTGGCAGAGTCTTCGAGTAGCTCGCTGCTAGCTCAGGCCCACCTCCACCGACACCTTGCACCGGGGCCGGGTGGTTCCGTGATGCCACCCGGGATGGAGCCTCCCCACGTCGAGACGGTGCTGCTGTACAACGGAGACGACCGGGATGACAACATGGTCGGCGGGAGTGGTCTGCCACCGGCCAGCAGCATGGCGATGGTACCGTCTGGCGTCTACGGGGAACTGGGCTACGAGGCCGAAACGTCGCTTTTGAATCGACGAAAGAGCGTCAACACGACCGAATGTGTGGCCGTACCGAGCTCGGAGCACGTCGCCGAGATCGTCGGCAGACAGGGTGAGTTGTCCGTTTCATGATTTTTTTTTTTTTTTAAAGTTTAAAAAAACCCAACTCACTTTAAGTTGCTACAAGTTGTGATGAAAGTTGATGGAGCGCAGGCTCATACAAAAGATCGTGTCAACATGTGAGATTATTGCACAGAACAATGGAAATATTATTGTCAAATAAGTTTTTTTTTTTTTTAAGGAAGGGGAAGAAGAAGGGGAGAATAAATTAGCAAAATTACACGCATTTATGTACGGAAGTAAACTATATTTTATGTGCAGTGTGGGTGTAGCGTTTACTTTGTTAACTGTGTCCCTTATTGCTAGCACAAACGAGGATGCGATTTTTTTTCTCTTTCTTTTTTTTTCTCTAAAGAATATTACATTAAAATAAAGTATTATCTGGCTTTTTTCTCTCGTTTGTGTCGGTCATGTGACACCGTATGCGTTGTTGAGGTTGTCTTTGTTTGAACAAAATAATTGATTGCGTTTAGCGGCTAGCTGTTTTGCAACACACCACGTTAGCTGGAAAGTAGCCTAGTTAGCTTAGCACTGTTAACTGGGTCAACACCACCCTCGCCCTCAACGCTTGGAGAAAAAAAAAAGAGAAAAGTTCGGCTAACGCCACATCATGAGTTATGTCAAACAACATTCCCCATCCAGTGTTGTTTTTGCGGCGGCATTAAGGCGTGTTCTGGATGGAGTCGTTTAGTTTGGGTCTCCCACGCAAACGTGGTTGCTCTATCGTCTCTGTTCGCTTTGTCTCGAAGGAGAACGGTCGGAGCTGTGTTGTTGGGTCACCATTGCCTTGCCACATCAGCTGTTGTTCATCCCCGTGGCATTAACCGCGACTTTCTGCCAACCCGCCCGGGCTTTATAAACACATCCCACGTTTTTCCTGCTTCCATAGTTTAACTTTACATTGTTTAGTGTTCTGGTATGGAGGCTATTATGTATGGCTTTGGGAAGAGTTGGGGGAGGGTGCACCAACTGCAGTGTTGACAACAACAGGAAATGGCCTAGTGGTAATGCTGTTGGACTAACAACCACATCTGAAAGTCATCTTTAATTTATAAGCTTTGCAACTTTGCAACGGCATTAGTGAGTGCACTTTATGCATGAATTGCTCGTGTCAAAGGTTATTTAACTTGTGCTTATTGGAACAATTAAGCAGTCAGACTTTGCAATTATTCTGTTTTTAAGTGCAATTTTTAAAATATTGATCGGAATTTAATCCCTGTGCTTAACGTCAGTCTTTTTTCTTTCTTTCTTTCTTTTTTTTTTAACCTGCTCCTAATAGGCTGCAAGATAAAGGCACTCCGAGCCAAGACCAACACCTACATTAAAACACCAGTAAGAGGAGAGCAGCCAGTCTTTGTGGTGACAGGACGCAAAGAAGATGTGGCAATGGCCAAGAGGGAGATCCTGTCTGCAGCCGAACACTTCTCCCTTATCAGAGCCTCACGGAACAAGCCAGGCCCTTTGTCTGCAACAACTGGCCCAGGGACTCCCTCGCTGCCTGGACAGACCACCATTCAGGTTAGCTAGCAAGAGAGCTGGATGAATGGTGATACAAATTAATGTTTGTGTGTGTGAGAAAGTATTATGGTTGTAAGGAAAGTGTACTTTTTTTTCAATTGCAGGTGCGGGTACCATACCGTGTTGTCGGGTTGGTCGTGGGTCCCAAAGGTTGGTTGAGTTCTTTTGCATTTCCCTCAATGAGTTGAATTATTTTAACAATAAATAATGTTTATATTGTGCAGATTATGACAAGTACATTATTTCTGTGTAGTGTGAAGGGTGTGTGTCAGCATACACTAGTCATGTTGTAATTTTGACCTTTTTGAGCTTTAAAAAAAACAAAAACAGTTGAATTTACCAGGGATTATCAAGGTTTAGAGGAAAAACCACCCAATTATTCAACATTTTAACTTGCAAAATGTTTCATTTTGATTTTAAAATTCTTTTTTTTTTTTAGCACTAGTCACTCTTGCTGCATTCCATTTTGATATCATAGTCCTTAGGAACATATGTTGGTTTCCTCCTGGAAAGTTCCAGTCTAAGGGTCAAGACTGGAAGATCTAAATCAAAAGTTTAAAGTCACAGAAAAAAGAAAAAGAAAATGGAAATTCATTTTCCTGATATGTGAAGTGGCTCCCAGTTTTCACGGGCCTTAAAATGCTCAGCTCTACTCCAGGTTGTTACATTTGGCACGCTAAGTTTCTTTAACCCTTTGGCCTGTTGACATTGCCACCTTGGTGCCGGAAAGCCCTTGGGTTGATTTGAAAATTGAACTGCTGCAGTTCTCAAGCAAGTGCAAGTAGACCGTTGAGGGTGGAGTAATAAGGGAAAAAATGACATCAGATGGCGTGGTGCCACGTGCAAAAACTTCAGGAAGCATGGAGTTACAAAACTTTGGGACAGGCAGACATTCATACCTTTCAAACTTGCAACAGATTGTCCGTTGAAGTGTTAAACCTTTTTAATTTCTCTGTTTTTAAATAGTTTCCATCCATTTGCTATGAATTGATATATAACCTGGTTTTCTTTTTAAACAGTGCTGGCATTTTTTTTTCTTTCTTTAAAGCCTTCCACTCTCGACTCACAGTCGTATGGTTTGGTGGTATGCGCTTTAGCCAGCTGAGTCACCGGCACAGCCCGCAGTTGAGTGCTATAATTATTGCCCAGTGTTCCTCCTTCAAAATGAGACTCGGCACTCGCTCACCTCTTGATAAGAACTCGTGGCGCTGGCTACTACATGTTGTGAACAGCATAGCTTTTGGGACAGAGACAACGTCCTCTGTGTGTATTCCAGTTTTATTTTTTCCCAGTTAGTGTCATGTAATGGTTAACTGACTCGTGGGTCTCCAGTATCTCCATTTGAGTTCAGTTCCTCTTCTGCTCCACAAAGTCCGCCGTCTGTTAGGTGACGACAGATGAGTACGGATTCGTTTTTTTTCTCCAGCTCAAACATTTGGAGCTCTTAAACTAATTTTCTTTTTCATTCAGAAAGAGGTGCTTGATCACACCCTTGGTCGTCCGTGACCCAAACTTTGAAGCTTTATTTATTGTGAAAATGTCTGAAAAATTTTAAATTTGTTGTTTTAAAGGTCCAAAGAGTAAAATTTTGGCCCGATTTTATATTTTTTATCTTGGCAAAAGCTCAATTTTACTGCCCATGAATAAATTAATACAATTGTATACTCGCATATAACAATATACATAGAGTAAGGGTCTAGTTCCCAGCTGCCATCTTGCACAACCATATCTATAAGGCGGCCGGTTTGGTCAATCCAGCCCGCCTGGGAGTGCATTTCCAATTAAACAAATAAACCAATGAAGAAGAAGGTGAACGAGGTACCTAGGTTTGTGTGCACCGGCCGCCATAGCTCAGCGGAATAGTGCTGCAATCTAAAATGTGACCACTTGATGTCGCTGTTTCTTCTCAGAATCTCCAAATATCACACACACAACCTGAAAGCTAGTTGCCAATGAAGAATCTGCTTTTTTACACTCGTTTCCCTTTTCAACCGAGCGCTTATTCTTCATCTGCTCACTTTTCAGGCGCGACGATCAAACGCATTCAGCAGCAGACCCACACCTACATCGTGACCCCGAGTCGCGACAAAGAGCCGGTGTTCGAGGTCACCGGGATGCCGGCCAACGTGGACCGGGCCAAGGACGAGATCGAGGCCCACATCGCCATGCGCACAGGAAGCTGCGGAGGCATCGAGGCGCCGGGCGTAGACAACAACGACTTCCAGTTCAACGGGACGGACGTCAGCTTCGACATGTCGGCGATGGCGGCCGGGCTCGGGGAGGCCGGCTGGCTTCACGCTGGCGCGTCCTCACAGAGTGGCGGGGGCGGGGGTGCAGGCGGGGGCGGTGGCAGCGCTGGAGGCAGCGGCGGAGGCCTGCTGCCAGTGAGTGGCAACGGTACTCAGCGAATCAATAGCAATATAAACGGCAGGATCTCCTCCACCTACCGCAACGACAGCTCCAGCTCCCTGGGCAGCGGCTCCAGCTCGGCCGACTCCTTCCACAGCGGCGGCAACAACGGCAACCGGATGGCGGATTTCAGCCCGACGGGCGTCTTCAACGCCAACGCCAATAACAACAACAACGGCGGCGGCGGCAACACGAGCTTCTGGTTCGGCGAGAGCCTCCTTGGCGTGGGCTCTGAGGAGCTGGTCGGCCTGGGAGGAGGAGGAGGAGGCGGAGGAGGAGGAAGTGGAGGAGGCGGTGGTTCTTCATCGGGATTCGACCCGTTGACCATCTCCACAGGCCAGACCTCCCTCTCGGGTGTCCCGCCGCAGATCTGGAGCCCCTTCGTCGACCACCAGCCCCTGCAGCCGTTCGAAGCTCGTCACTCTCAGGTAGGTTGACTAGGGCGAGGGATGTAACCATGACCAGGAAAATGATAAACCGCGGTAGAAAGTAGAAAGGCAGAGTCTGAAGTCCGGGCGGAAAATGCCATAAAAGAAGTCTCTGCGAAGGGTGGAAACACTTCTAATTTGAACCCCACCCACAGCTATACAGCGGGTTTAAGCTAAGTTAACTTTTAGCTGAATGCATGATGTGGGGAGTTAGAGGGTAATAATGGAAATGTCTAGTTTGTCTCTTAAACTTTCCTATAGTTTGCCAATAAAGTAAACTGAAGTTTTAAGTGTTGCCCAACGTTACTCCTGTAAAAGACCTGCACACGGCACATACTGTACGAAAGAATTATTCAATGTGTGTATAAGTACTTTCTTTAACGTTTGGAGCACATTTCAACAATACCGTGATGATGATCGTGATAATTCTGGTCACAATAACCGTGGTGTGAACTTTTCATACGGTTGCAGCTCTACTCGGAGCACACTTGGCTTTATGAATTAAAAGATCCCTTTTTGTTGAATCCTCCAGGGCAGTCAGCCGGGGACCCCCCGCCTCTCCCCCATCATGTCCGGCACCGAGGCCCTGGAGCACCCCCAGGCCCAGCGCGTCCACCGGGGCCAGCTGGGCTCCTCCGCCGCCGCGGCCGACGCCCACAGGTTCCCCTCCTACAGCTCGGCCTTCTCCTCGTCCAGTGACAGCACCGCCTCCTCCTCCTCCCCCCCCGACTCGTCCATCAGCTACCGGCCCGCGCTGGGCTCGGCCGCCCGGGGCCAGGAGGTGTGCATCCACTGCATGGAGAGCCAGGTGATCGCCGCGCTGGTTCCCTGCGGCCACAACCTCTTCTGTCTCGATTGCGCCACCCAGATCTGCCAGGGTCCCGACGCCGCCTGCCCCGTGTGCCTGTCTCCGGTCACGCAGGCCATCAAGCTCCGCAATATGTGATTTTTTTTTTGTTTGTTTGTTTGTTTTTTAAATTTTTTATTGTTATTATTTTATAATTCAGTTCCTTCAGTGGCTGATGAAGAAACCCTTCCAACTTAAAACACATGTAGGTTTATCACGTAACCCCCACACCCTACCTGCCGTCAGTGTCCAGATGAAATCTCACTCTGGTTTTCTCCGCGCTGTCGTTTGGCTGGAAAAGGTTGAGGAGAAGCAGGCAGATAAGGAATGATGTTTTTGGGGCATAGGTCTGTGTGCCTGTTGTAGTGAAGTCTTCTTCCTTGATAAGATTGATGACCATTGGGAGGGTTGAAGCTCCATTTGTAGCATTGGGAGGAAATCTTTCTTTTTCGCCCGTGATTGTGATTTTTATTTTTATTTTTCCCTTTTTAAAAAGAAAATCATCTCTATGTGCGTATATTTTATTACATTTTTTCAAATGTACTTTAAATTAGACTCATGACGTTGGCTTTTGTGTCAAAGTTCATGTTCATGTCTGCATCTCAAAAAAAAAAATGATTCTTTATTTTCTTACATATATTTTTTTTGTTGTTGTTGTTTTTTGCTGCTACGGATGTTTTTATGGATCTGAATATGGCCCCAACCCCTTTGCCTCTCTTATTATTGGGCTCACTGCAGGAAACCGTGAGGACAAAAGCAGAGCGGAGCATGTTTACATATGATTCCTACTTACAAATATGAAACATGTACAAATTGAATAGTATTCTCCAGATTACCACAGAAGTTAATCGCATCCTTTTGCCACATAACTCCATCACTCGCCGCTCTCCCAGGAGCGCTCCTTCAAGATCATCAGGCTATTAGCGTGTGTGTGTGCGTGCGTGCGTGACTGAGCTACTCCAAACAAGATTTAATGTTTACATGTGCTATATCAGAAGAGTTCTCGAGCATAGCCGATGTTGGACGCATACAGAAGACCCCAGAAGCAAACGCAGACCTGCACGGCGGGTCGACTCCGACACTCCGCCCGTCACACACAGGCTCCTTTTCCGTTTCCAGTCCACACCAACCGGTGGGTAACTCCTTTTTGTAGAGTACCAGGATGTTACACTACTTTCGGTCGCCGCGTTGCTTTCCATTTCTACGTGAGATGTTTACGGTAAACTCGTGCCTAATTCTGTTGTGAGTACAAAAGGAAAACAGGATGAGTGGACACAGTGTTGCTCTGTCTTAAACAAACTTGTGGCCTTTTTTTTTTTTTTTTTTTCGGGAAGCCTGTCCTTAGCGGATGACACTACGTACGAAAATCCAATTTTCTCTTTTCTCTGGCTCAAAAAAAGATCACAAGCTGACAGATTTAGGTCTTAATGTATATTTTGAAGTATATGATCTCTTCAAGTGAATCTCGTGGCAAGAAGGTTCTATCACAGGGATATTTCTTTTCTTTTTTTTTTTGTCTATAAAGATTTCCTTTTGACTTCATCCCACCTTTTATTTTTAATTTAATTCTTCCGGCCGTCAGACACTCCCATTTGTATTTTACCTTGTTTGAAGCTTTGATTCTTTTCTTTCTTTCCTTTGGGGGGGAAGACTTGTGCTGACGAGATATGCAGAGCTCATATCTTTGCTAACATTCCTCTGTCCTTCTTAAGAGTGTGGCCGTTTCTGTCAGTCCTCTCCCCGGGGAATAAATAGCCGGTTTATTACTGAGTTATGGAAATGGATGAACAAATCCCTGGACTGGGCAGACGACCTGCTAAACTTTACCCCCCCTTCCCACCCATGCACGTTAACCTTTTCTCCTTTGAACATCTTGTCAGAGCCATTTTGTTTCCTCTCTGAGTGGCGCGAAACATAATTCCATCAGGATGCAAAAAATTGGATTTCCTCTTTTAATTCAATCCCAGTCCTGTCTATGAGGCCTATGCAAAAAAAGAAAAAATCAATTTCAATGTGCTAACAAGTCGAGGGCGCGCTGTTTGACAATAGAACTCTTCTGGTTGTGATCATGCAGCTCGGACTCTGTTGGGCTTTAAACTTGTAGACAGGGTCAACCTTTTGTTTTTCCACTTTATCGCATGCAGATTTTTGTTTTTCCTCCGTTGCGTTCCGTCACGCTCCATCGTCTCATTTGCTTTTCGCGTGGCGAACCGCAGCAGCGTCTCTCTTCCCTCCCCGTATCTTATCACACTATTGACGCGATGGATTTCCACATCACCCGGTTCCTCGCCGCTCCTGACCGGACAGGCGTGCGCTGGTGAAAATCATCTCAAGTTTGTTTTTAGCTTTAAACGCCAGTGTCTTTAGACTTTGTTGTACAGGATCGAATGGGTGGATGGACTTTATTTTGGTGGTGGGGGGTGGTGCTGTGGAAGTGCACGGCCCCCGTGGGTCTGCGGTGTTGCTACAAAAACAAAAGGTCAATACTGTTGCTTCGCTGTGTGGACGTTGGACTGTCGAGCATTCCAGCTGTTAACAGTATTCTGGACTTTCTGCACTGCTTCAGCTCGGTTTCCTTCAACGGCTCCCATCTCCGCTTCCTCCTCCTCCTCCTCCTTCCCCTATGGGTGGCGTGAAGAAGTGGAACCAAAATGTGCAATGAGCGCCACCTGCTTCTGCCCTTCCCCGCTCCTCTCCTCTCTCCGTCCTTTTTCATTTGACTTTGCTCCGATTCTTCTCCGCAGGGTCCATCTCTCTGCTCTTCTTCCTCTGAGGGAATGCAATACTGTCGGCCCTCAGCCTAATGACCTGATCCTATAGACTCTTTTTTTTTTTTGTGTTATGTATTCTATAATATTACTGTTAATGACTGAGAAAATATACTGAATTTGTTTTATTTTTGTTACATTTCATATATATAAATATATATATATACATAAATATATCTATATTAAAATGTTTACAATAAGATTTTAATTTTTTTTACTTCTCTCTGAGTGATAAAGTGAACGAAGAGTTGGAAACTCAGAAATGTTGCAGAAGGGGTGTCGATGCGATGTGCTTGTAGTCTAGTTCTTAGTTTTACAGTATTGATGATAATAGTATTGATAGCTGCCGTTTAACCTAGTGGAATATGGAATGTATATCACGAGCATGTCCTCATAATGTACCGCCAATGTAAAATGTCACACTGCAACTGTAAAAAGGCCAAGGATACAAGCTGCCTGCCATGTCTGTACGCAACCAAATTAAGAACGGTATACTGTAAAATGTATCT
The DNA here is from genome assembly GCF_046127955.1 of Nelusetta ayraudi. Classification (NCBI taxonomy): domain Eukaryota; kingdom Metazoa; phylum Chordata; class Actinopteri; order Tetraodontiformes; family Monacanthidae; genus Nelusetta; species Nelusetta ayraudi. The sequence goes on from NW_027466220.1 coordinate 769,003, forward strand.
TAGATATATGAATACACACGTATATTGTTAAGTTGAACCGACAGGACAAAGTATTTGCTAATTTTACTACACCTTTGTTTTGTATATGTAGGGGGAGTCTTAGGGCATATAAATTCTTCAAATTGAGTCAGGAGTTTAAAAGCAGACTATATTTTATAATGGCCTTTTAAGTTATTGTGGCCAAAGCACTGATATTATATATTTGCTGTAAAGAGAATTTAAGAGTTTTATTTTTCTGATATTAAAGTTACTTAATAAAGACGGTTTCATTTAAAGCCACTTCAGACTGTTGTGTGTTTGTATTTTTCTTGTTCATTTTAGGCAGTTGTACTGGTGACACTACATTGTGGCATCACCTGAGGTTGGTTTCCCTCAAACGTGAAGATGATTATTGGGACAGATTGGGAATCAAATATCGGCACTTTGGAATTAAAATTACAGAAAATAAATTAGTTTTTTAAGTGCCTGCAAACAAATTGTTAAAAGCAGTTATTTGCCGTGGTGCAGCATTTAAAAAAAAAAAAAAAATCAGTAAACCTGTTTAATTTTAAAGTTTTCCATTTTTTAATGATAGTATTCAACAGATAACCTATAGGTCTTTATGGGATTTATTGCAGATTTCCTCGCCTTTGTCTGTCCTTAAAGTGCCACTTTCACAAACAGTGGCACAATATGCCGGTGAAAAACAACACTTTAGAACACGGGGCTGCTTTTTCTTATCCTCAGGTTTTCCTGTGTAACGGAGTCTTTTGCATTCATCCCACAACCAAATAATGATCAAACACCGTCAATATTGCTGTGAAACTGCATTTAGGTTTATTAAACTCAACATACCTGGACTGAGTAGAAGGTTGCAGGTCATAATACTGCATTTCAGTACAATGATTCAGAGCGCAAGTGAAGACTTGGGGAAAACACCCGTATGACGGTGGTAAGATATGAAAGCTGTTGTCTTAAAGGTCCCATATTAGAGCCATCTTCAGATCTGTTAGTCATCCCAGAGCCTATTGAGACATAAATGAGGTATAACTGACCTTTGTGATGTCACAAAGTGCTGATTTTCAGAACTCTGTGTGCACATATTCTGAAAATTGGAGCAAGCAAATAAAAAAACCCAAACGGTTAAGGATGAAATTGTCCCCAATTTGTGGGGAGTTCGTTGACGGGCCATAGACACGTCGGTAGAAAGCATTGGTAAATTGATTTTTGTTTTAGTTTTACTTAAAAGTTCTTCTATGATGAACGGGTACATGGGTTTACCTTAAAGAACCCTGATTTCAGGTCTTGGACCAGCTGCCTCCTTGTGTAAGTGTATATATAAAGAGTTCTGGAAATGCAGAGAATACTTGGGAGTCACTCAAACCTGCACGCAGAAACTCCTCGAGTGTAGCTGGGACAGAAGGTTTCAATGTTCCTCTGGGTGTCGACGTTGCATAGAGTTCAATTCGACAACACCTGACCTGACCACGGCTGATCCACGAGCGTGACCTTGTTCAAGTTCAGAAGGAGAGAATGAAATTCTCTGAGATGTTGTTGACCTCCGCTGGATGATCCTGGGCTGAAGGGCGGTCAGACCTGATGAACCAACGTTAGTTTTCAGTTTGACACAAAACGGCTCGCTGTCCCAGGTGAGTGGTTCTGCGGCCGTGCAGCTGGTGTTGTTCAGTAGCTCTTTTTCTTGCACTGCAGTTCATCCCGGCCTACTGCACAAGTGAGGGATCCACGAAAGAACGGTGCGAAATTCACCTCCGATACGTCGGCCCGTTTGATTGTCGTTCGGGTTGTTTGATTGGAGGGGACGAGGGGGAGGGGGGAAAAAAAAGAATAAGGCCAGAACACACCTTTTGTTGGTGTGGTCTTCAGAGTCACAGCTGTCTGGGCCCCTTTGTGTCCAGGGCAGCCGACTGAGAAACAACATCCTGCGTGTGTGGCGTGTTCCAGAAGAAGCCTCAATCCAGGGGCTGTGGGTCGGCGATGGGCATGGTGTGCAGAACCTCGTCCAGTAACTGTAGCGCCCTGTGCAGATGGATCTCGATCCAGCAGGGGGTCTCCTTGATGCTCTGCCGGGGGTAGTCGGGACCCCAGCCCTTGACGAAGCTCATCCTGAGAATGCAGAGCCTGCGGAGGTCGTCCACACCGATACCGGCTGCCGCCGAGAGGCCTGCGGGGGAGGGGAGGAAGGGGGGCGGGGGGGGAAGTGTCATCAAGGTGAGGAAAACTGAGACATGAAGGCAATTAAAGCGGATAGAATCAAGCTGAACAGAAGTCTGCACCTTCACTGCACGCTCACCTGGGTGCGGGATTATCATTTAAACTTGTGAGAGTACTCGTCTCATGATAAATCCTTAGGAAATGTGTAAGAAAGCACTTGCAAACGACCTCATTATCAAACAATCACACATTTACCATCCAGTGGGACCCTGTGTTGCTCTATCATATATTGTTCTAATTAGTTACTTTAAAAAAAAAAAAAATCCAACCGAGGGTGTCCTCGTGTAATAATCACATCAGCAGCTCTAAAGATAGTTTTGACCCGCTGCCAGGTCTCCTCTACATGACACCGTTTCTCTGTGCGCCAGGCAAAATCAGCAAAAAAATCATCCTACTGATGGCGGGAGCGATGCCTCCAACTGATCCAGGACCTGGGATGTTTCCAGCCACGGCAGCTGCCTGGGCTGCAGCTGCTGCCTGAGCCGTGGCCGCCTGCTGTTGCATCTGTCTGTGGCACTGGCGGAGGTCAAACACCTGAAAGCGGACATGAGACTTTTACTGGTGCGTTTCTTTGCTCTTTAGCAGCGCTAGCGATGTTTCCGGAGGTTCACTGGGGGGGGGGGATTTCCTCTTTATTCGCCCCACGGCACCTTGATGTAAGCGCTGGGGTAGATTTTGTGAACAGCGTCTCCCGGGGCTCGGCCTGCCTCTCTGTCCAGGTAGTAACTCTGGACAAACACAGCGTGGTCACTGAGGCATCGCACCCACACGTCGCCCTCGCCCTTACACTCCAGCTGAACGCCTTTGCCGATGTGAAGTCTGGGGGAGGGGAGGGGAGAGGTATGGAATGTTAGCGTCACTGAAAACACGGCGTGTATTTTAAGAGGACGCGCACAAGAGCGAGGCTGACTGGCTCACGCACGCACCGCGCTCTCTCGATGGCCTCCGTGCGATGCACGTTGCTCAGCTGGCCCAGACAGAACCGGTCCCCTCCAGACGGGTCGACGTATCCGTCCACAGTCACAATGGGGCAGGAGGATGGCACCTTAAACGTCTCCCCCACCTGGACATCCATCTCAAAGTAGGCGATGGAACACCAGTAATCAGGAGCTGGAATAGAAACATGCAGCACATCACAAGAGGAAGGAACAGCTTTTTCTTTTATATATATATTTTATTGCAGCATTTTAGCAGTTATATTATACAAAACAGTCTGAAAATGAGAGTAACAGCTGTGAAATAAATCCCGAACAAACCCACCCTCCCACTACCCACACTGTCAGCCCCACAAGGATGATTATAAATCAACATATATATAACATTAAAGCAAAAAAAAAAAAAGAAAAAAGGGGGGGTGGGGGGGTTAATAAAGTGACTAAATAATGAGTACCAGTGCGTCAAAAATAACCATACATCAGTGTAATCAAAGTAATATATCTAATAAGAATGAACATACTTGTATAATATACATATAAAAATAAATATATACATCTATATATAAACAGAATGTAAAGTAACATAAACTAAGACTGAGAGGGAAAATAAATGAACCAAAAAATATTTCTTTTAAAAAAATAAACCAAAGAAAACAAACAAAACGGAACGAAAAAGGGTTTCACAACATCAATGTAGTGTTAGGAAGGAACAGCGTTGATGTATCACACACATGAAATTCCTCTTGTTCTTACCTGGATGATTGGATATCGGAGGCTGAAAGGCGAGCTCATTATGCACCGGCCCTGAGTGCAAAGAAAGCGTCAAGTTCATTTGCAAACAATTAAACACAAACTGGAGGTTTTCTTCGTAAACCGACTTTGACTGTCAGGTTGAGTTTAAATCACCCATGAAAAAGTTCATGAGCCAATCAAACTCAGGAACCTCTTGTGAAAAATCAGACCTTTACTGTACATGAGCAAAGCAAGACTAAAAAGAGATCAGTAATAGTGGCTTCTCACAGTAATGGCCGTGATTTGGCATCGCAGGGTGATGCTGTAGGTGACCATTGGTGTGGTGGGGTATGGTGGGGGTGAAGCTGCTGCTGCTTCTAGACCAGGTTGAACTGGCACCTGAGGGAGAGAAAAAAAAGAAAAAAAAAAAAAAAAGAGAGCAAATGTGATGCATCCATGAATGATCTTAATTAGAAGACGACTGTCTGCCACATGCCTTGAGGCAGCAGCAGAGATTGATTAAAAAGAAAACACTGAGTCGGTTACATAAAGAATGCTAGCTTGTGCCATGTCACATATTATCCCCTTTCTCAGATACATTTTATAGACATTTATACACAATACTTATTCAAGAAATGAAATAGATCTCTAGACAACAGATTATTTTAGCATCCTGTTTGCAGCCAAAAATAAGGCTATGGGTCTCGTGAGAACCGTGATAACATATGACTGAGCCGGGAATTTAGCCAAGAAAATCCCCGTCTCAGGGTGGACACTCAGCCACTGATCAAAACAAGATGTCAGCACCCCTTCTGACATCACAATGGACAGATTTCCAGAACAATCTTTTCAGAAGGTGCAACACACTTTCTGGCGAGTGGAGCAAGCAAAATAAGCATAAGGATAAGGAAGCATAAGGGCGACTGTTGCTCAGGAGGTAGAGCGGGTTGTCCAATGACCGAAAAGGTTGGCGGTTCAAATCCTACTCCATCCTAGTCCGTCGTTGTGTCCTTGGGCAAGACACTTATTAACCCTAAATTGCTCCCAATGGGGCTAGGCAGCACCTTGCATGGCAGCAGCCACCCATTGGTGTATGAATGTGTTTGTGAAAGGGTGAATGAGAGTTTGTAAAGTGCTTTTGGGTGCTGGAAAAAGCGCTATAAAAGTGCAGTCCAATTCAGCATAAGAAAATAGCTTCCGAATGGCACAAGATCTTTATTTATCCCTGGGGAGTCCATTGACCGGCAAGAGACACAGACTTTTCCCAGATAACATTGCTGAAGTGGATCTTGCATCACATGGGAACTTTCTGAATAGAACGTCTTACTGCCAGATCCAGCAGCCATGGCAAAGGATGAAGATGAGGCCGAGGCGGAGGCCTCAGTCGGTGGGAGCAGGCTCGACGGTGCAAATGGCTCAGAGGCGTTGGGGTGACTGGCGGGTGGATGCTGGATGGTCTGGATGCAGTGGCCACCCTCGATGGAGGGGAGACTCTGCGGTCCATCAAAGTCGTACTCGTCCTTCACCATCAGCCCTAAGCTGGATGCAGAGGTGGTCAGTGTCAGGCCTGACAAGTCTGAGGAGAAAAGGGAAGGGTAAATTGATGAGTTTGTCGTTTCCACAACCATCTGTTGTTAGGACGCTAAAAACTACAGTTGGTTTAGGCAGCTAATGTGCTGTTTTTGTGGTTTTTGAAAAAAAAAAATAAAAATCTGAGTTGAAAAACGTCTGCCCAACACTTACCTATAGCCGGAGACACGACCCTCTCATAGTGGTAAGGGTTGATACACACGTTATCAGCCTTGAGGTCGAACGCATACTGGCAGTACTTGACGTGCTTCAGCTCATTCTTATGCAGGTCGGGCCAGCGCCACAAGCGGGCGTAGACAACATGGGGGAAGCCTTTACGCCCGGCAACCTGGCAACGATACACAGGATGAACACAGGAAGACGAGCATTAATTACATTATCCCGACAGTCGGGTTCAAACAAAGCGTTAAGTCAATTACCGGAAAGCTAACAACCGTCCGTCGCTGGAGTGTTTGACATTTGTAGCTATAGAAACGCTAAAAGGTACAGTACATATAGCTCTTCAGTGTAGTGCTGCCGTCACAATCGTTCTAGCATTATGCCTTCCTTAAATGGGATTTCACATACAAGTTCTTTTTTTTTTTTTTGGGATACTCAACATAATCCAGGCTCAACCATGCATGACATTTTCTAAAAGGACAACCTCATGGTTGTTTTTTTTAATTTTTTTTTTAGAAGATTTCATGATATTAGACAGAAAAAGAGAGAGAGAGAAAAAGAGGTCAATCCAACATTAAGAAAATACCAGTACATTTTGCTGTGTGTCTTCTTGTAAAGGTACCCCAGTCAGTTAATTCCAATTGAGCTCTTCTTCTTTTTAACCATCAAAAAACGGGATGCATTTATAATCTACAATATCCAACAGCAGCTAGATGTAAAAAAAAATAATAAATGAAAAAAATAAAAACAATCTTCTCTTTATTTCGTTTGACCAGTGGTACGGAAGAAAACCTACCTGCAGCCGCCCGTCCAGCGTCCTCTGAATGGTCACACACTTGCTGGGGTGGGCTCCGTTGGTGGTGATGGCTGTGATGAGGGAGTCCAGCTCGTCCTTCTTCTCTTTCAGCTTCTTCACCAGGCTCTCGATGGCCCGCTTGGCGAACGCCTCGCTCTCGCCGCCCTGACGGTGACACATCAGGCTGTGCACGATGCTCAGGCAAGCATCGTTGCTGGTAGGCGTGTTTGTCAAAGACATCGCTGGCGTTTGCGTTTTCTTTCTTTCTTTCCTTCCGTCCTTCCTTCCTTTCTTCCCCCTCCTCCTCTTCTTCTTCTTCTTTCTTTTTTAAATACGTGCTAATGGAAATAAATCCAGGCGGCGTTGTTGCGCGTTACCACATCGAACGGCGATGAGATCTGTGCAAGGAGAACTTTTCATGGAACAGAACAACACGGAGGTTTAAATTACGATGGCTCAGTCTTTTCGTCGTTTCGCACAGCTCAACCAGCCAACAACACACACAATGTGGCAACACTGCAGTGTAAAAAAACAACAACAACAACCAAACATGTTGCATTCATCATAACGAACCAGCTCAAACAATAATTGAAGTAGAACGCCGTTGAACTAGGCGTTTGTAGGGAGGGATAAAAGAGATTGAGGCAGTGGCTGCTGCCATGTGGGGAAGAAAACATTAGCCAGGTGTGCCGCACCGAATGTTACGGCCATGAGACTGACTGCATGTATATCCAATAAATTGTTTTGTTGCCTTAACATTCCCTAAACGGTTTAGTTCAGTATGGTTGACTGTCAGAGAGCCAAACTAGAGACTGTGCAACGTTGACGGTCGAGTTACTGTTAAACGAAGTTCTTTATAAAATGACGTCGGTAACGGTTGCTCACCATCCACTCGATGTCACTACGCAGACGAAGTGTGCACATCAAGGACTGGTTTGAATTTAGAAACTGTCGTTTTCTGGAATAAAAATAGAGTTGAAACAGTGGTGTCCGATGGCCCCCTCATAGCCGACGTTAGCTAGCTTTACGGCGCCACTCTGGCTGCTAAAGTTGCAGGAAATTACGGCTGTAAACAAAACACACCGGAAGTAGTCGTATTTTGTCTTGTAAAAATAGACGTAAAAATAATGTGACCATCACGAAGACTATGAATGAAATAAGAAAGGAAATCACAGACAGGAAACGGTACAAACATTTATTGTCAGAAGTAGAGACTTCATTTGTGATCATACATTTGTATACTTATGCGGATGCTACGAAAATGTACGAATCGACAAAAAAACAAAAAACAAAAAAAACATAACTTATTATTGTTGAATTTTAGTTGAGGTAGTTTTAATTATTCAGTAATCATTTAACTCGCCTACTTTAAAAAAAAATAAATTAAAAACAATGATTCACTAAAGAGAGTGAAATATTTAAAAGTTTACGCCGGAGAAAAAAAAAGCTAACCGGAACTACACTTTTTTATACGGACGCTTGACAGATTTTTCTTTAAACTACCGCGTTAGCTAGCAAGCCATGGAGGCAGTAGAAATATGAGGAAGTTGAGGCTGCATGCGGTTAGCAGGTAAATAGGCACACCAGCAAAAACGTTTCCTATATCATTTAGACCGAGATGTCAGTGTTGAAGTCTGAGCTGCCGTGCGAGTTATTGACTAGTTTCAAGTGAAGTGTAATAATATGGTATGTCGTGACCCTGGAGATGTTGTGTTTTTTCTTTTCTTTCATATTGACACAATCTTTTGAATTGGATAAATCAATACATGGATGCATGATAAGAACCAGTTAGAAATGGATAACAACTACACCACAAAAAAATAAATTAATTAATTAATGGATATTGTGGTGATGAGTGGTATATCTATCAGATTGATAAAATAGATTGGGGGGAAAAAAAGCTCCTGTTAAACATCCCTCGGCTTTCAACAGGAATGAATAAAAGTAAGATCACACGTAAATGGGAGGCATACATGTAGGTAGTTGCTCAACCGCTTTTTTCCCCCCTTGCCAGGTGATGGTAATAGTGTTGAAGGGATGTCAGTGACATTCATTGGATTCGATCAAACAAGTTTGTGAGATCAGGGGCCACACGTACAAAAACGTGCATGGATTTCATACTGAAAACCTGACGTACGTTCAAATCCGGAAAACTGTTCGTCTAAAAAAATTTAGATATTGAAAATATTGTGAATGCACAAATCCACACACAATTCCTCTGTACATTCCGATCATCGTGGAAACGAGCGTACACAAACGCATGTCCCGCACCTCCCTTGCCACGCCCATACACATATGCATATCTATAGAAATTATCTTTGCAGTTTAGAATTTCTTTCATTCTGTTAATTATGAGCTTTAGTTTTACCACCTTGTCTGGAAGCAGGTTTAATGCTTTGCTGCCAACCACCTTTTTTTTTTTCATTTCCTCGGCAAGTGATGGTAATTAAAAAGGAGAGACATCAGTGACATTGATTGCATTTCAATCAGACAAGTGCGTGAGAGGCAAAAAGTTATTTCTGCCTGGTTTCGAACCGGGGGCCTTTCGCGCGTAAGGCGAACGTGATAACCACTACACTACAGAAACTACGCTGGCAGTGACTGTTCCTGGGAGACACACAAGAAGAGTACAAAAGACTGAAAATTAAGCCATTACCACTTGCCAATTCATATCAAGGAAAGTCGCATCTCCATGTCTTTATTATGGATGGTCTTGACCTGGTAGGTTCAGGTATCCCACCTTGTTCGAGTGCAGGGCTAAGACTGCACAAGTCCTTGTTAGTATAGTGGACAGTATCTCCGCCTGTCACGTGGAAGACCGGGGTTCGATTCCCCGACGGGGAGTGGTGTGATGTTTTTTTGCTGCCAACCACATTTTTTTGGTTCCTCGCCAGGTGATGGTAATTAGAAAGAAGAGACTTCAGTGACATTGATTGCATTTGATCAAACAAGCTTGTGTGAGACAAAAAGTTGTTTCTGCCCGGTTTCGAACCGGGGACCTTTCGCGTGTGAGGCGAACGTGATAACCACTACACTACAGAAACTGCGCTGGCAATGACTACTCCTGGGAGACACACAAGAATAGCACAAAAGTCTGAAATGGAGCCATTACCACTTGCCAATACATGTGAAGAAAAGTCGCATCTCCATGTCTTTATTATGGATGGTCTTGACCTGGTAGGTTCAGGTATCCCACTTTGTTCGAGTGCAGGGCTAAGACTGCACAAGTCCTTGTTAGTATAGTGGACAGTATCTCCGCCTGTCACGTGGAAGACCGGGGTTCGATTCCCCGACGGGGAGTGGTGTGATGTTTTTTTGCTGCCAACCACATTTTTTTGGTTCCTCGCCAGGTGATGGTAATTAGAAAGAAGAGACTTCAGTGACATTGATTGCATTTGATCAAACAAGCTTGTGTGAGACAAAAAGTTGTTTCTGCCCGGTTTCGAACCGGGGACCTTTCGCGTGTGAGGCGAACGTGATAACCACTACACTACAGAAACTGCGCTGGCAATGACTACTCCTGGGAGACACACAAGAATAGCACAAAAGTCTGAAATGGAGCCATTACCACTTGCCAATGCATGTGAAGAAACGTCACATCTCCATGTCTTTATTATGGATGGTCTTGACCTGGTAGGTTCAGGTATCCCACCTTGTTCGAGTGCAGGGCTAGCACTGCACAAGTCCTCGTTAGTATAGTGGAAAGTATCTCCGCCTGTCACGTGGAAGACCGGGGTTTGATTCCCTGACGGGGAGTGGTGTAAATTTTTCTTGCATCCAACCACCTTTTTTTCTTTCCTCGGCAGGTGATAGTAATTAAAAAGGAGAGACTTCAGCGAAGTTGATTGCATTTTAATCAAACAAGTGTGTGAGAGACAAAAGGTTGTTTCTGCCCGGTTTCGAACCGGGGACCTTTCGCGTGTGAGGCGAACGTGATAACCACTACACTACAGAAACTGCGCTGGGTGTCACTATTCCTGGGAGACACACAGAAATAGCACAAAAGTCTGAAATGGAGCCATTTCCACTTGCCAATGCATGTGAAGAAAAGTCACATCTCCATGTCTTTATTATGGATGGTCTTGACCTGGTAGGTTCAGGTATCCCACCTTGTTCGAGTATAGAGCCAACACTGCACAAGTCCTCGTTAGTATAGTGGACAGTATCTCCGCCTGTCACGCGGAAGACCGGGGTTCGATTCCCCGACGGGGAGTGGTGTGATGTTTTTTTGCTGCCAACCACCTTTTTTTGGTTCCTCGGCAGGTGACGGTACTTAGAAAAAAGAGAGGTCATTGACATTGAATGGATTTGATCAAACAAGCTTGTGAGAGACAAAAAGTTGTTTCTGCCCGGTTTCGAACCGGGGACCTTTCGCGTGTGAGGCGAACGTGATAAGCACTACACTACAGAAACTGCGCTGGGTGTGACTATTCCTGGGAGACACACAAGAATAGCACAAAAGTCTGAAATGGAGCCATTACCATTTCCCAATACATGTGAAGAAAAGTTGCATCTCCATGTCTTTATTATGGATGGTCTTGACCTGGTAGGTTCAGGTTTACCACTTTGTTCGAGTGCAGGGCTAACACTGCACGGGTCCTCGTTAGTATAGTGGACAGTATCTCCGCCTGTCACGCGGAAGACCGGGGTTCGATTCCCTGACGGGGAGTGGTGTGATGTTTTTTTGCTGCCAACCACCTTTTTTTGGTTCCTCGGCAGGTGACGGTAATTAGAAAGAAGAGACTTCAGCGAAGTTGATTGCATTTTAATCAAACAAGTGTGTGAGAGACAAAAAGTTGTTTCTGCCCGGTTTCGAACCGGGGACCTTTCGCGTGTGAGGCGAACGTGATAACCACTACACTACAGAAACTGCGCTGGCAGTGGGAATTCCAGGGAGACACACAGGAATAGCACAAAAGTCTGAAATGGAGCCATTACCACTTGCCAATACATGTGAAGAAAAGTCGCATCTCCGTGTCTTTATTATTGATGGTCTTGACATGGTAGGTTCAGGTATCCCACCTTGTTCGAGTATAGAGCCAACACTGCACAAGTCCTCGTTAGTATAGTGGACAGTATCTCCGCCTGTCACGCGGAAGACCGGGGTTCGATTCCCCGACGGGGAGTGGTGTGATGTTTTTTTGCTGCCAACCACCTTTTTTTGGTTCCTCGGCAGGTGACGGTACTTAGAAAAAAGAGAGGTCATTGACATTGAATGGATTTGATCAAACAAGCTTGTGAGAGACAAAAAGTTGTTTCTGCCCGGTTTCGAACCGGGGACCTTTCGCGTGTGAGGCGAACGTGATAACCACTACACTACAGAAACTGCGCTGGGTGTGACTATTCCTGGGAGACACACAAGAATAGCACAAAAGTCTGAAATGGAGCCATTACCATTTCCCAATACATGTGAAGAAAAGTCGCATCTCCATGTCTTTATTATGGATGGTCTTGACCTGGTAGGTTCAGGTTTACCACTTTGTTCGAGTGCAGGGCTAGCACTGCACAAGTCCTCGTTAGTATAGTGGACAGTATCTCCGCCTGTCACGCGGAAGACCGGGGTTCGATTCCCTGACGGGGAGTGGTGTGATATTTTCTTGCTTCCAACCACCTTTTTTTGGTTCCTCGGCAGGTGACGGTAATTAGAAAGAAGAGACTTCAGCGAAGTTGATTGCATTTTAATCAAACAAGTGTGTGAGAGACAAAAAGTTGTTTCTGCCCGGTTTCGAACCGGGGACCTTTCGCGTGTGAGGCGAACGTGATAACCACTACACTACAGAAACTGCGCTGGCAGTGGGAATTCCAGGGAGACACACAGAAATAGCACAAAAGTCTGAAATGGAGCCATTACCACTTGCCAATACATGTGAAGAAAAGTCGCATCTCCGTGTCTTCATTATTGATGGTCTTGACATGGTAGGTTCAGGTATCCCACCTTGTTCGAGTATAGAGCCAGTACTGCACAAGTCCTCGTTAGTATAGTGGACAGTATCTCCGCCTGTCACGCGGAAGACCGGGGTTCGATTCCCCGACGGGCACTGGTGTGATGTTTTTTTGCTGCCAACCACCTTTTTTTGGTTCCTCGCCAGGTGACGGTAATTGGAAAGAAGAGACGTGAGTGAAATTGATTGGATTTGATCAAACAAGCTTGTGTGAGACAAAAAGTTGTTTCTGCCCGGTTTCGAACCGGGGACCTTTCGCCTGTGAGGCGAACGTGATAACCACTACACTACAGAAACTGCGCTGGGTGTGACTATTCCTGGGAGACACACAAGAATAGCACAAAAGTCTGAAATGGAGCCATTACCATTTCCCAATACATGTGAAGAAAAGTCGCATCTCCATGTCTTTATTATGGATGGTCTTGACCTGGTAGGTTCAGGTTTCCCACTTTGTTCGAGTGCAGGGCTAGCACTGCACAAGTCCTCGTTAGTATAGTGGACAGTATCTCCGCCTGTCACGCGGAAGACCGGGGTTCGATTCCCTGACGGGGAGTGGTGTGATGTTTTTTTGCTGCCAACCACCTTTTTTTGGTTCCTCGGCAGGTGACGGTACTTAGAAAAAAGAGAGGTCATTGACATTGAATGGATTTGATCAAACAAGCTTGTGAGAGACAAAAAGTTGTTTCTGCCCGGTTTCGAACCGGGGACCTTTCGCGTGTTAGGCGAACGTGATAACCACTACACTACAGAAACTGCGCTGGGTGTGACTATTCCTGGGAGACACACAAGAATAGCACAAAAGTCTGAAATGGAGCCATTACCACTTGCCAATACATGTGAAGAAAAGTCGCATCTCCGTGTCTTTATTATTGATGGTCTTGACATGGTAGGTTCAGGTGTCCCACCTTGTTCGAGTATAGAGCCAACACTGCACAAGTCCTCGTTAGTATAGTGGACAGTATCTCCGCCTGTCACGCGGAAGACCGGGGTTCGATTCCCCGACGGGGAGTGGTGTGATGTTTTTTTGCTGCCAACCACCCTTTTTTTGTTCCTCGCCAGGTGGTGGTGGTCATTAGAAAGAAGAGACTTCAGTGACATTGATTGCATTTGATCAAACAAGCTTGTGAGAGACCAAAAGTTGTTTCTGCCCGGTTTCGAACCGGGGACCTTTCGCGTGTGAGGCGAACGTGATAACCACTACACTACAGAAACTGCGCTGGCAATGATTACTCCTGGGAGACACACAAGAATAGCACAAAAGTCTGAAATGGAGCCATTACCACTTGCCAATGCATGTGAAGAAACGTCACATCTCCGTGTCTTTATTATGGATGGTCTTGACCTGGTAGGTTCAGGTTTACCACCTTGTTCGAGTGCAGGGCTAGCACTGCACAAGTCCTCGTTAGTATAGTGGACAGTATCTCCGCCTGTCACGCGGAAGACCGGGGTTCGATTCCCCGACGGGGAGTGGTGTAATGTTTTTTTGCTTCCAACCACCTTTTTTTGGTTCCTCGCCAGGTGACGGTAATTGGAAAGAAGAGACGTGAGTGAAATTGATTGGATTTGATCAAACAAGCTTGTGTGAGACAAAAAGTTGTTTCTGCCCGGTTTCGAACCGGGGACCTTTCGCGTGTGAGGCGAACGTGATAACCACTACACTACAGAAACTGCGGTGGGTGTGACTATTCCTGGGAGACACACAGAAATAGCACAAAAGTCTGAAATGGAGCCATTACCATTTCCCAATACATGTGAAGAAAAGTCGCATCTCCATGTCTTTATTATGGATGGTCTTGACCTGGTAGGTTCAGGTTTCCCACTTTCTTCGAGTGCACGGCTAACACTGCACAAGTCCTCGTTAGTATAGTGGACAGTATCTCCGCCTGTCACGCGGAAGACCGGGGTTCGATTCCCCGACGGGGAGTGGTGTGATGTTTTTTTGCTGCCAACCACCTTTTTTTGGTTCCTCGCCAGGTGACGATAATTGGAAAGGAGAGACTTCAGTGACGTTGATTGCATTTTAATCAAACAAGTGTGTGAGAGACAAAAAGTTGTTTCTGCCCGGTTTCGAACCGGGGACCTTTCGCGTGTTAGGCGAACGTGATAACCACTACACTACAGAAACTGCGCTGGCAGTGGGAATTCCAGGGAGACACACAGGAATAGCACAAAAGTCTGAAATGGAGCCATTACCACTTGCCAATACATGTGAAGAAAAGTCGCATCTCCGTGTCTTTATTATGGATGGTCTTGACATGGTAGGTTCAGGTATCCCACCTTGTTCGAGTATAGAGCCAACACTGCACAAGTCCTCGTTAGTATAGTGGACAGTATCTCCGCCTGTCACGCGGAAGACCGGGGTTCGATTCCCTGACGGGGAGTGGTGTGATATTTTCTTGCTTCCAACCACCTTTTTTTGGTTCCTCGGCAGGTGACGGTAATTAGAAAGAAGAGACTTCAGCGAAGTTGATTGCATTTTAATCAAACAAGTGTGTGAGAGACAAAAAGTTGTTTCTGCCCGGTTTCGAACCGGGGACCTTTCGCGTGTGAGGCGAACGTGATAACCACTACACTACAGAAACTGCGCTGGCAGTGGGAATTCCAGGGAGACACACAGGAATAGCACAAAAGTCTGAAATGGAGCCATTACCACTTGCCAATACATGTGAAGAAAAGTCGCATCTCCGTGTCTTTATTATTGATGGTCTTGACATGGTAGGTTCAGGTATCCCACCTTGTTCGAGTATAGAGCCAACACTGCACAAGTCCTCGTTAGTATAGTGGACAGTATCTCCGCCTGTCACGCGGAAGACCGGGGTTCGATTCCCCGACGGGGAGTTGTGTGATGTTTTTTTGCTGCCAACCACCTTTTTTTGGTTCCTCGCCAGGTGACGGTAATTGGAAAGAAGAGACGTGAGTGAAATTGATTGGATTTGATCAAACAAGCTTGTGTGAGAAAAAAAGTTGTTTCTGCCCGGTTTCAAACCGGGGACCTTTCACGTGTGAGGCGAACGTGATAACCACTACACTACAGAAATTGCGGTGGGTGTGACTATTCCTGGGAGACACACAGAAATAGCACAAAAGTCTGAAATGGAGCCATTACCATTTCCCAATACATGTGAAGAAAAGTCGCATCTCCATGTCTTTATTATGGATGGTCTTGACCTGGTAGGTTCAGGTTTCCCACTTTCTTCGAGTGCACGGCTAACACTGCACAAGTCCTCGTTAGTATAGTGGACAGTATCTCCGCCTGTCACGCGGAAGACTGGGGTTCGATTCCCCGACGGGGAGTGGTGTGATGTTTTTTTGCTGCCAACCACCTTTTTTTGGTTCCTCGCCAGGTGACGATAATTGGAAAGGAGAGACTTCAGTGGCGTTGATTGCATTTTAATCAAACAAGTGTGTGAGAGACAAAAAGTTGTTTCTGCCCGGTTTCGAACCGGGGACCTTTCGCGTGTGAGGCGAACGTGATAACCACTACACTACAGAAACTGCGCTGGCAGTGGGAATTCCAGGGAGACACACAGGAATAGCACAAAAGTCTGAAATGGAGCCATTACCACTTGCCAATACATGTGAAGAAAAGTCGCATCTTCGTGTCTTTATTATGGATGGTCTTGACCTGGTAGGTTCAGGTTTCCCACTTTGTTCGAGTGCACGGCCAACACTGCACAAGTCCTCGTTAGTATAGTGGACAGTATCTCCGCCTGTCACGCGGAAGACCGGGGTTCGATTCCCCGACGGGGAGTGGTGTGATGTTTTTTTGCTTCCAACCACGTTTTTTTGGTTCCTCGCCAGGTGGTGGTAATTAGAAAGAAGAGACTTCAGTGACATTTATTGCATTTGATCAAACAAGCTTGTGAGAGACCAAAAGTTGTTTCTGCCCGGTTTCGAACTGGGGACCTTTCGCGTGTGAGGCGAACGTGATAACCACTACACTACAGAAACTGCGCTGGCAGTGGTAATTCCAGGGAGACACACAGGAATAGCACAAAAGTCTGAAATGGAGCCATTACCACTTGCCAATACATGTGAAGAAAAGTCGCATCTCCGTGTCTTTATTATTGATGGTCTTGACATGGTAGGTTCAGGTATCCCACCTTGTTCGAGTATAGAGCCAACACTGCACAAGTCCTCGTTAGTATAGTGGACAGTATCTCTGCCTGTCACGCGGAAGACCGGGGTTCGATTCCCCGACGGGGAGTGGTGTGATGTTTTTTTGCTGCCAACCACCTTTTTTTGTTTCCTCGCCAGGTGACAGTAATTGGAAAGAAGAGACGTGAGTGAAATTGATTGGATTTGATCAAACAAGCTTGTGTGAGACAAAAAGTTGTTTCTGCCCAGTTTCGAACCGGGGACCTTTCGCGTGTGAGGCGAACGTGATAACCACTACACTACAGAAACTGCGCTGGGTCTGACTATTCCAGGGAGACACACAAGAATAGCACAAAAGTCTGAAATGGAGCCATTACCATTTCCCAATACATGTGAAGAAAATTTGCATCTCCATGTCTTTATTATGGATGGTCTTGACCTGGTAGGTTCAGGTTTCCCACTTTGTTCGAGTGCACGGCTAACACTGCACAAGTCCTCGTTAGTATAGTGGACAGTATCTCCGCCTGTCACGCGGAAGACCGGGGTTCGATTCCCCGACGGGGAGTGGTGTGATGTTTTTTTGCTGCCAACCACCTTTTTTTGGTTCCTCGCCAGGTGACGGTAATTGGAAAGGAGAGACTTCAGTGACGTTGATTGCATTTTAATCAAACAAGTGTGTGAGAGACAAAAAGTTGTTTCTGCCCGGTTTCGAACCGGGGACCTTTCGCGTGTGAGGCGAACGTGATAACCACTACACTACAGAAACTGCGCTGGCAGTGGGAATTCCAGGGAGACACACAGGAATAGCACAAAAGTCTGAAATGGAGCCATTACCACTTGCCAATACATGTGAAGAAAAGTCGCATCTCCGTGTCTTTATTATTGATGGTCTTGACATGGTAGGTTCAGGTATCCCACCTTGTTCGAGTATAGAGCCAACACTGCACAAGTCCTCGTTAGTATAGTGGACAGTATCTCCGCCTGTCACGTGGAAGACCAGGGTTCGATTCCCCGACGGGGAGTGGTGTGATGTTTTTTTGCTTCCAACCACGTTTTTTTGGTTCCTCGCCAGGTGGTGGTAATTAGAAAGAAGAGACTTCAGTGACATTTATTGCATTTGATCAAACAAGCTTGTGAGAGACCAAAAGTTGTTTCGGCCCGGTTTCGAACCGGGGACCTTTCGCGTGTTAGGCGAACATGATAACCACTACACTACAGAAACTGCGCTGGCAGTGGGAATTCCAGGGAGACACACAGGAATAGCACAAAAGTCTGAAATGGAGCCATTACCATTTCCCAATACATGTGAAGAAAAGTCGCATCTCCATGTCTTTATTATGGATGGTCTTGACCTGGTAGGTTCAGGTTTCCCACTTTGTTCGAGTGCACGGCTAACACTGCACAAGTCCTCGTTAGTATAGTGGACAGTATCTCCGCCTGTCACGCGGAAGACTGGGGTTTGATTCCCCGACGGGGAGTGGTGTGATATTTTCTTGCTTCCAACCACCTTTTTTTGGTTCCTCGGCAGGTGACGGTAATTAGAAAGAAGAGACTTCAGCGAAGTTGATTGCATTTTAATCAAACAAGTGTGTGAGAGACAAAAAGTTGTTTCTGCCTGGTTTCGAACCGGGGACCTTTCGCGTGTGAGGCGAACGTGATAACCACTACACTACTGAACCTGCGCTGGGTGTGACTATTCCTGGGAGACACACAAGAATAGCACAAAAGTCTGAAATGGAGCCATTACCATTTCCCAATACATGTGAAGAAAAGTTGCATCTCCATGTCTTTATTATGGATGGTCTTGACCTGGTAGGTTCAGGTTTCCCACTTTGTTCGAGTGCACGGCTAACACTGCACAAGTCCTCGTTAGTATAGTGGACAGTATCTCCGCCTGTCACGCGGAAGACCGGGGTTCGATTCCCCGACGGGGAGTGGTGTGATGTTTTTTTGCTGCCAACCACCTTTTTTTGGTTCCTCGCCAGGTGACGATAATTGGAAAGGAGAGACTTCAGTGACGTTGATTGCATTTTAATCAAACAAGTGTGTGAGAGACAAAAAGTTGTTTCTGCCCGGTTTCGAACCGGGGACCTTTCGCGTGTTAGGCGAACGTGATAACCACTACACTACAGAAACTGCGCTGGCAGTGGGAATTCCAGGGAGACACACAGGAATAGCACAAAAGTCTGAAATGGAGCCATTACCACTTGCCAATACATGTGAAGAAAAGTCGCATCTCCGTGTCTTTATTATGGATGGTCTTGACATGGTAGGTTCAGGTATCCCACCTTGTTCGAGTATAGAGCCAACACTGCACAAGTCCTCGTTAGTATAGTGGACAGTATCTCCGCCTGTCACGCGGAAGACCGGGGTTCGATTCCCTGACGGGGAGTGGTGTGATATTTTCTTGCTTCCAACCACCTTTTTTTGGTTCCTCGGCAGGTGACGGTAATTAGAAAGAAGAGACTTCAGCGAAGTTGATTGCATTTTAATCAAACAAGTGTGTGAGAGACAAAAAGTTGTTTCTGCCCGGTTTCGAACCGGGGACCTTTCGCGTGTGAGGCGAACGTGATAACCACTACACTACAGAAACTGCGCTGGCAGTGGGAATTCCAGGGAGACACACAGGAATAGCACAAAAGTCTGAAATGGAGCCATTACCACTTGCCAATACATGTGAAGAAAAGTCGCATCTCCGTGTCTTTATTATTGATGGTCTTGACATGGTAGGTTCAGGTATCCCACCTTGTTCGAGTATAGAGCCAACACTGCACAAGTCCTCGTTAGTATAGTGGACAGTATCTCCGCCTGTCACGCGGAAGACCGGGGTTCGATTCCCCGACGGGGAGTTGTGTGATGTTTTTTTGCTGCCAACCACCTTTTTTTGGTTCCTCGCCAGGTGACGGTAATTGGAAAGAAGAGACGTGAGTGAAATTGATTGGATTTGATCAAACAAGCTTGTGTGAGACAAAAAGTTGTTTCTGCCCGGTTTCGAACCGGGGACCTTTCGCGTGTGAGGCGAACGTGATAACCACTACACTACAGAAACTGCGGTGGCAGTGGGAATTCCAGGGAGACACACAGGAATAGCACAAAAGTCTGAAATGGAGCCATTACCACTTGCCAATACATGTGAAGAAAAGTCGCATCTCCGTGTCTTTATTATGGATGGTCTTGAGATGGTAGGTTCAGGTATCCCACCTTGTTCGAGTATAGAGCCAGCACTGCACAAGTCCTCGTTAGTATAGTGGACAGTATCTCCGCCTGTCACGCGGAAGACCGGGGTTCGATTCCCCGACGGGGAGTTGTGTGATGTTTTTTTGCTGCCAACCACCTTTTTTTGGTTCTTCGCCAGGTGACGGTAATTGGAAAGAAGAGACGTGAGTGAAATTGATTGGATTTGATCAAACAAGCTTGTGTGAGACAAAAAGTTGTTTCTGCCCGGTTTCGAACCGGGGACCTTTCGCGTGTGAGGCGAACGTGATAACCACTACACTACAGAAACTGCGGTGGGTGTGACTATTCCTGGGAGACACACAAGAATAGCACAAAAGTCTGAAATGGAGCCATTACCATTTCCCAATACATGTGAAGAAAAGTCGCATCTCCATGTCTTTATTATGGATGGTCTTGACCTGGTAGGTTCAGGTATCCCACCTTGTTCGAGTGCAGGGCTAGCACTGCACAAGTCCTCGTTAGTATAGTGGACAGTATCTCCGCCTGTCACGCGGAAGACCGGGGTTCGATTCCCCGACGGGGAGTGGTGTGATGTTTTTTTGCTTCCAACCACCTTTTTTTGGTTCCTCGCCAGGTGACGGTAATTGGAAAGGAGAGACTTCAGTGACGTTGATTGCATTTTAATCAAACAAGTGTGTGAGAGACAAAAAGTTGTTTCTGCCCAGTTTCGAACCGGGGACCTTTCGCGTGTGAGGCGAACGTGATAACCACTACACTACAGAAACTGCGCTGGGTGTGACTATTCCTGGGAGACACACAAGAATAGCAGAAAAGTCTGAAATGGAGCCATTACCATTTCCCAATACATGTGAAGAAAAGTCGCATCTCCATGTCTTTATTATGGATGGTCTTGACCTGGTAGGTTCAGGTTTCCCACTTTGTTCGAGTGCACGGCTAACACTGCACAAGTCCTCGTTAGTGTAGTGGACAGTATCTCCGCCTGTCACGCGGAAGACCGGGGTTCGATTCCCCGACGTGGAGTGGTGTGATGTTTTTTTGCTGCCAACCACCTTTTTTTGGTTCCTCGCCAGGTGACGGTAATTGGAAAGGAGAGACTTCAGTGACGTTGATTGCATTTTAATCAAACAAGTGTGTGAGAGACAAAAAGTTGTTTCTGCCCGTTTTCGAACCGGGGACCTTTCGTGTGTTAGGCGAACGTGATAACCACTACACTACAGAAACTGCGCTGGCAGTGGGAATTCCAGGGAAACACACAGAAATAGCACAAAAGTCTGAAATGGAGCCATTACCACTTGCCAATACATGTGAAGAAAAGTCGCATCTCCGTGTCTTTATTATTGATGGTCTTGACATGGTAGGTTCAGGTATCCCACCTTGTTCGAGTATAGAGCCAGCACTGCACAAGTCCTCGTTAGTATAGTGGACAGTATCTCCGCCTGTCACGCGGAAGACCGGGGTTCGATTCCCCGACGGGGAGTTGTGTGATGTTTTTTTGCTTCCAACCACCTTTTTTTGGTTCCTCGCCAGGTGACGGTAATTGGAAAGAAGAGACGTGAGTGAAATTGATTGGATTTGATCAAACAAGCTTGTGTGAGACAAAAAGTTGTTTCTGCCCGGTTTCGAACCGGGGACCTTTCGCGTGTGAGGCGAACGTGATAACCACTACACTACAGAAACTGCGGTGGGTGTGACTATTCCTGGGAGACACACAAGAATAGCACAAAAGTCTGAAATGGAGCCATTACCATTTCCCAATACATGTGAAGAAAAGTCGCATCTCCATGTCTTTATTATGGATGGTCTTGACCTGGTAGGTTCAGGTTTACCACCTTGTTCGAGTGCAGGGCTAGCACTGCACAAGTCCTCGTTAGTATAGTGGACAGTATCTCCGCCTGTCACGCGGAAGACCGGGGTTCGATTCCCCGACGGGGAGTGGTGTGATGTTTTTTTGCTTCCAACCACCTTTTTTTGGTTCCTCGCCAGGTGACGGTAATTGGAAAGGAGAGACTTCAGTGACGTTGATTGCATTTTAATCAAACAAGTGTGTGAGAGACAAAAAGTTGTTTCTGCCCGGTTTCGAACCGGGGACCTTTCGCGTGTGAGGCGAACGTGATAACCACTACACTACAGAAACTGCGCTGGGTGTGACTATTCCTGGGAGACACACAAGAATAGCAGAAAAGTCTGAAATGGAGCCATTACCATTTCCCAATACGTGTGAAGAAAAGTTGCATCTCCATGTCTTTATTATGGATGGTCTTGACCTGGTAGGTTCAGGTTTCCCACTTTGTTCGAGTGCACGGCTAACACTGCACAAGTCCTCGTTAGTGTAGTGGACAGTATCTCCGCCTGTCACGCGGAACACCGGGGTTCGATTCCCCGACGTGGAGTGGTGTGATGTTTTTTTGCTGCCAACCACCTTTTTTTGGTTCCTCGCCAGGTGACGGTAATTGGAAAGGAGAGACTTCAGTGACGTTGATTGCATTTTAATCAAACAAGTGCGTGAGAGACAAAAAGTTGTTTCTGCCCGGTTTCGAACCGGGGACCTTTCGCGTGTGAGGCGAACGTGATAACCACTACACTACAGAAACTGCGCTGGCAGTGGGAATTCCAGGGAGACACACAGGAATAGCACAAAAGTCTGAAATGGAGCCATTACCACTTGCCAATACATGTGAAGAAAAGTCGCATCTCCGTGTCTTTATTATGGATGGTCTTGACCTGGTAGGTTCAGGTATCCCACCTTGTTCGAGTATAGAGCCAACACTGCACAAGTCCTCGTTAGTATAGTGGACAGTATCTCTGCCTGTCACGCGGAAGACCGAGGTTCGATTCCCCGACGGGGAGTGGTGTGATGTTTTTTTGCTGCCAACCACCTTTTTTTGGTTCCTCGGCAGGTGACGGTAATTAGAAAGAAGAGACTTCAGCGAAGTTGATTGCATTTTAATCAAACAAGTGTGTGAGAGACAAAAAGTTGTTTCTGCCCGGTTTCGAACCGGGGACCTTTCGCGTGTGAGGCGAACGTGATAACCACTACACTACAGAAACTGCACTGGGTGTCACTATTCCTGGGAGACACACAGAAATAGCACAAAAGTCTGAAATGGAGCCATTACCACTTGCCAATACATGTGAAGAAAAGTCGCATCTCCGTGTCTTTATTATGGATGGTCTTGAGATGGTAGGTTCAGGTATCCCACCTTGTTCGAGTATAGAGCCAACACTGCACAAGTCCTCGTTAGTATAGTGGACAGTATCTCCGCCTGTCACGCGGAAGACCGGGGTTCGATTCCCCGACGGGGAGTGGTGTGATGTTTTTTTGCTGCCAACCACCTTTTTTTGGTTCCTCGGCAGGTGACGGTAATTAGAAAGAAGAGACGTGAGTGAAATTGATTGGATTTGATCAAACAAGCTTGTGTGAGACAAAAAGTTGTTTCTGCCCGGTTTCGAACCGGGGACCTTTCGCGTGTGAGGCGAACGTGATAACCACTACACTACAGAAACTGCGCTGGGTGTCACTATTCCTGGGAGACACACAGAAATAGCACAAAAGTCTGAAATGGAGCCATTACCACTTGCCAATGCATGTGAAGAAAAGTCACATCTCCATGTCTTTATTATGGATGGTCTTGACCTGGTAGGTTCAGGTATCCCACCTTGTTCGAGTATAGAGCCAACACTGCACAAGTCCTCGTTAGTATAGTGGACAGTATCTCTGCCTGTCACGCGGAAGACCGAGGTTCGATTCCCCGACGGGGAGTGGTGTGATGTTTTTTTGCTGCCAACCACCTTTTTTTGGTTCCTCGGCAGGTGACGGTAATTAGAAAGAAGAGACTTCAGCGAAGTTGATTGCATTTTAATCAAACAAGTGTGTGAGAGACAAAAAGTTGTTTCTGCCCGGTTTCGAACCGGGGACCTTTCGCGTGTGAGGCGAACGTGATAACCACTACACTACAGAAACTGCGCTGGGTGTCACTATTCCTGGGAGACACACAGAAATAGCACAAAAGTCTGAAATGGAGCCATTACCACTTGCCAATGCATGTGAAGAAAAGTCACATCTCCATGTCTTTATTATGGATGGTCTTGACCTGGTAGGTTCAGGTATCCCACCTTGTTCGAGTGCAGGGCTAGCACTGCACAAGTCCTCGTTAGTATAGTGGACAGTATCTCCGCCTGTCACGCGGAAGACCGGGGTTCGATTCCCTGACGGGGAGTGGTGTGATGTTTTTTTGCTGCCAACCACCTTTTTTTGGTTCCTCGCCAGGTGACGGTAATTGGAAAGGAGAGACTTCAGTGACGTTGATTGCATTTTAATCAAACAAGTGTGTAAGAGACAAAAAGTTGTTTCTGCCCGGTTTCGAACCGGGGACCTTTCGCGTGTAAGGCGAACGTGATAACCACTACACTACAGAAACTGCGCTGGCAGTGAGAATTCCAGGGAGACACACAGAAATAGCACAAAAGTCTGAAATGGAGCCATTACCACTTGCCAATGCATGTGAAGAAACGTCACATCTCCATGTCTTTATTATGGATGGTCTTGACCTGGTAGGTTCAGGTATCCCACCTTGTTCGAGTGCAGGGCTAGCGCTGCACAAGTCCTCGTTAGTATAGTGGAAAGTATCTCCGCCTGTCACGTGGAAGACCGGGGTTCGATTCCCCGACGGGGAGTGGTGTCATGTTTTCTTGCTTCCAACCACCTTTTTTTGGTTCCTCGCCAGGTGGCGGTAATTCCAAAGAAGAGACTTCAGTGACATTGATTGCATTTGATCAAACAAGCTTGTGAGAGACCAAAAGTTGTTTCTGCCCGGTTTCGAACCGGGGACCTTTCGCGTGTGAGGCGAACGTGATAACCACTACACTACAGAAACTGCGCTGGCAGTGGGAATTCCAGGGAGACACACAGGAATAGCACAAAAGTCTGAAATGGAGCCATTACCACTTGCCAATACATGTGAAGAAAAGTCGCATCTCCGTGTCTTTATTATGGATGGTCTTGACATGGTAGGTTCAGGTATCCCACCTTGTTCGAGTATAGAGCCAACACTGCACAAGTCCTCGTTAGTATAGTGGACAGTATCTCCGCCTGTCACGCGGAAGACCGGGGTTCGATTCCCAGACGGGGAGTGGTGTGATGTTTTTTTGCTGCCAACCACCTTTTTTTGGTTCCTCGCCAGGTGACGGTAATTGGAAAGAAGAGACATGAGTGAAATTGATTGGATTTGATCAAACAAGCTTGTGTGAGACAAAAAGTTGTTTCTGCCCGGTTTCGAACCGGGGACCTTTCGCGTGTGAGGCGAACGTGATAACCACTACACTACAGAAACTGCGGTGGGTGTGACTATTCCTGGGAGACACACAAGAATAGCACAAAAGTCTGAAATGGAGCCATTACCATTTCCCAATACATGTGAAGAAAAGTCGCATCTCCATGTCTTTATTATGGATGGTCTTGACCTGGTAGGTTCAGGTATTCCACCTTGTTCGAGTGCAGGGCTAGCACTGCACAAGTCCTCGTTAGTATAGTGGACAGTATCTCCGCCTGTC
The DNA here is from genome assembly GCF_046127955.1 of Nelusetta ayraudi. Taxonomy (NCBI): domain Eukaryota; kingdom Metazoa; phylum Chordata; class Actinopteri; order Tetraodontiformes; family Monacanthidae; genus Nelusetta; species Nelusetta ayraudi. The sequence goes on from NW_027466220.1 coordinate 794,214, forward strand.
ACGCGGAAGACCGGGGTTCGATTCCCCGACGGGGAGTGGTGTGATGTTTTTTTGCTGCCAACCACCTTTTTTTGGTTCCTCGCCAGGTGACGGTAATTGGAAAGGAGAGACTTCAGTGACGTTGATTGCATTTTAATCAAACAAGTGTGTGAGAGACAAAAAGTTGTTTCTGCCCGGTTTCGAACCGGGGACCTTTCGCGTGTGAGGCGAACGTGATAACCACTACACTACAGAAACTGCGCTGGGTGTCACTATTCCTGGGAGACACACAGGAATAGCACAAAAGTCTGAAATGGAGCCATTACCACTTGCCAATACATGTGAAGAAAAGTCGCATCTCCGTGTCTTTATTATGGATGGTCTTGACATGGTAGGTTCAGGTATCCCACTTTGTTCGAGTATAGAGCCAACACTGCACAAGTCCTCGTTAGTATAGTGGACAGTATCTCCGCCTGTCACGCGGAAGACTGGGGTTCGATTCCCAGACGGGGAGTGGTGTGATGTTTTTTTGCTGCCAACCACCTTTTTTTGGTTCCTCGCCAGGTGACGGTAATTGGAAAGAAGAGACGTGAGTGAAATTGATTGGATTTGATCAAACAAGCTTGTGTGAGACAAAAAGTTGTTTCTGCCCGGTTTCGAACCGGGGACCTTTCGCGTGTGAGGCGAACGTGATAACCACTACACTACAGAAACTGCGGTGGGTGTGACTATTCCTGGGAGACACACAAGAATAGCACAAAAGTCTGAAATGGAGCCATTACCATTTCCCAATACATGTGAAGAAATGTCGCATCTCCATGTCTTTATTATGGATGGTCTTGACCTGGTAGGTTCAGGTATCCCACCTTGTTCGAGTGCAGGGCTAGCACTGCACAAGTCCTCGTTAGTATAGTGGACTGTATCTCCGCCTGTCACGCGGAAGACCGGGGTTCGATTCCCAGACGGGGAGTGGTGTGATGTTTTTTTGCTGCCAACCACCTTTTTTTGGTTCCTCGCCAGGTGACGGTAATTGGAAAGAAGAGACGTGAGTGAAATTGATTGGATTTGATCAAACAAGCTTGTGTGAGACAAAAAGGTTGTTTCTGCCCGGTTTCGAACCGGGGACCTTTCGCGTGTTAGGCGAACGTGATAACCACTACACTACAGAAACTGCGCTGGGTGTCACTATTCCTGGGAGACACACAGGAATAGCACAAAAGTCTGAAATGGAGCCATTACCATTTCCCAATACATGTGAAGAAAAGTCGCATCTCCATGTCTTTATTATGGATGGTCTTGACCTGGTAGGTTCAGGTTTACCACTTTGTTCGAGTGCACGGCTAACACTGCACAAGTCCTCGTTAGTATAGTGGACAGTATCTCCGCCTGTCACGCGGAAGACCGGGGTTCGATTCCCCGACGGGGAGTGGTGTGATATTTTCTTGCTTCCAACCACCTTTTTTTGGTTCCTCGGCAGGTGACGGTAATTAGAAAGAAGAGACTTCAGCGAAGTTGATTGCATTTTAATCAAACAAGTGTGTGAGAGACAAAAAGTTGTTTCTGCCCGGTTTCGAACCGGGGACCTTTCGCGTGTGAGGCGAACGTGATAACCACTACACTACAGAAACTGCGCTGGGTGTCACTATTCCTGGGAGACACACAGGAATAGCACAAAAGTCTGAAATGGAGCCATTACCATTTCCCAATACATGTGAAGAAAAGTCGCATCTCCATGTCTTTATTATGGATGGTCTTGACCTGGTAGGTTCAGGTATCCCACCTTGTTCGAGTGCAGGGCTAGCACTGCACAAGTCCTCGTTAGTATAGTGGACAGTATCTCCGCCTGTCACGCGGAAGACCGGGGTTCGATTCCCAGACGGGGAGTGGTGTGATGTTTTTTTGCTTCCAACCACCTTTTTTTGGTTCCTCGGCAGGTGACGGTAATTGGAAAGGAGAGACTTCAGTGACGTTGATTGCGTTTTAATCAAACAAGCTTGTGAGAGACCAAAAGTTGTTTCTGCCCGGTTTCGAACCGGGGACCTTTCGCGTGTTAGGCGAACGTGATAACCACTACACTACAGAAACTGCGCTGGCAGTGGGAATTCCAGGGAGACACACAGGAATAGCACAAAAGTCTGAAATGGAGCCATTACCACTTGCCAATACATGTGAAGAAAAGTCGCATCTCCGTGTCTTTATTATTGATGGTCTTGACATGGTAGGTTCAGGTATCCCACCTTGTTCGAGTATAGAGCCAACACTGCACAAGTCCTCGTTAGTATAGTGGACAGTATCTCCGCCTGTCACGCGGAAGACCGGGGTTCGATTCCCCGACGGGGAGTGGTGTCATGTTTTTCTTTTTGCCAACCACCTTTCTCAGCCACATAACTATGCCATTAACCTTGCTCTTTTCTACTGTTTTGTATATTGCCATATTTTACACGCAGCCTATTTTTGATTAATGTCTTGAATGGTAGTTTACTTCCTTGATATTCACTTTACATAAAATTTAATAAGTACATTATATAATATAGGGAATTATATTTAATTATCAAATTTCTCTCTCTTCCAATTTATCTCAACAAACAGTACTTCAAAGATACAAGGAAGTCTTACAGCATACATTTATTTTAAAACCTGGTGTTACTTATAATTTCTCGTTGTTTTCATTTCAGTGTAGAATATTGAATTTTTAAAATAACCTTATCACCTTTTTTTTTGCTTGTTCCTTTCTGCACTGTTTATTAGTTCCTCTCTGCCCACTGCAAAAATAGCAATGGCATACACAACTGGTATAATAACTCATTCCAAAATGTCTTTGCTGTGCTTGAATAAAACACTTTTCGCCAGCAGAGGGCCATAGCCACCAACTCATAGCAACCAACTCATCCACTCAATGACCGTGGTGATGTATTTTTTTGTGCCATTGTCATGAATTGTGTCTTAGCCACAAAACACACTTACATATACCTTAAGGGCCACCTTTTGATGCCTTGACTCCAGCCCATAGCACACAAACATTTGGGGCCTTCTGAATTCAGGATTACAAGAGGTTATCCTGTGTATACAGTATGTATTCTTTATACTTTCTTAAAGCTGACATTTTGAAAGTGATCCTGGTAAGATTGATCACTTCACACCCAATGACTCACGTATGGGACCTCCCAGGATCCAGTCCAGACTATCAGGTCACAAACATTAATAAGAGTCGGCAAGTCAGAGAAAGAATGAATTAATGTGATGTGACCATCTGTGACTCCTACTGCATGAAAGGACAGCTGCCTTCCAGTCAATAACACTGATTCACTTGGTCACAACATTCTTGCTCCTGTTTATTCTTACATCTTTTCCTTTTTTCTCCAAGCCTTGACCTACTTAAACTCATTTCTTGACTTTTTCTTTGATACATTTTGTGGTTTTTTTCCCCCTCCTTCAATATATATTTCAATTTGTTGATTGGCAAATGAAAAAGGGATGTTTGCTCAAAGAAAATCTAAGAAATGTGGGCATTTTAACCAGAGTGGGAACCTGCCTGGTTTCACAGATTAGAACTGATGCTCTATCAGTGGCTTTTGGTCTACTCTGGTTGTACCCGGTTCTCATGCCCATACTGATAAATGCCCATTTATATGTGCACAAAAGTGTTCACCTGCCTCTCTGGTCTCAACACACTGATAAATAATTGCTGAAAATGGTACTGCTCTTAAGGCTATGTGATTTGGGGCATGACTCACATTTCTATCTTTGTATCACATGAAGCTGCTAAACAGCCATATGTGCATGGTTCACCTCGAAGGGCTTGCCTCTTCCTCTCCTCTCCCTCTCACACCCTACTCTTTCCTCTGAGGCCTTAGCGTATTACACGAGCAGGGGATGTATTAAATCTTAAATCTTTCCACTTGGGTGAGATTCAGGAAATTGTACGCCCTGCGGGAAGCACATGCAGATAGGGGGATGGATAGAAAGAAGGAAGGGGGGGGGGGGGGGGGTCACAAAATGATTGGAAGGGGAGACGGGGAGAGTTGGACTGAGAGAGGAGAGAGGTACCGGGATGATGAATGCATCGGTGGCAAGCGTCAGAGAGATGGGGAGCGAGGATGCGGGAAGGAGTCGGAGGTGTGGGAGAGGAGACGGCTGAGCTGTCTGTTTGAAGATAAATCAGAGAGGCAGCGCAGTGAGGAGGTCTGTATCTGCAAACGTGCGCACAGGCACGCCGGCGCACGCACACACACACTCACGCCTGAACACGCGCGCACGCACCCACACACACACACACACACACTCAGTCACTCACTATCTTGCCTCGCACACTATCTGCCCAGCGGTGAGGTGGTAAAAGGCCATGGCTGATTGGGTGCTGCAGGCATGATTTCGCCCCGTGTGGCAGAGCAGTGCATGTTGGGATGTTTGGATACAAATGCAGTCATCCGTGAAGAGATGAGCTAGGTCACTCGTCTCCTCCTCGTCTCTGCCATCCGCCCATTTTTTCTCTCCCTAAAACAAGCAACATCTCCTCCCTTTCTTTAATCCTTTGTTGTGTCAGGCCTGAAGCTCCACATCATGCACACGCAGCGTTACCCCCACGGGGTGTTTTCTTAGCAGGATTCTTTATATACAACATGTGAAAAAAATCATCAGTTTCCAGTCCGATTTGCAGTTTATTATTATTATTATTATTATTATTTTAAATAATTCCTTGCTTGAATTTCTATTTCTCATTCCTGTGGGCCGCTTTCCACACACAGGCACTCGCAAAGACACACCCGGCAGTGTGGCGCGATAGCAGAATAATTAGTTGGGCTTGATGTCTCTGACAGCTCTAATCCCTCTAAACGGCCTCCTCGTGCGGCGGTATGAGCAGCTCCAAACCGTCTGAGTGCAAATAGTTGTTTGTTGGCCCTGTGATGAGTTGGCTACTTGTCTATGGTGTGTAACCACACCTTTCCCCTTGGAGAGCTGCCTCCAGCACCCTCATGACCGTTAGTGCAGGGTAAACGGCGATAGAGGGCGGACGGATGGAAGAATCTTCCACTCCAGCGGTGCGGCCTCACTTAGCTGTGATGGTTTGACGTGGCAGAATAAACACTGGCAGGGAGTGTTGTCACTAACCTGGGAGAGGTGTTGTTGCGGTACCGCTGCTCTTTGTGACTTCACAAGGGCTGATTTCCCCAGTTGAGCAGATGAGCGCACACTCTCAGCAAAGTCAGCAAAACAAGTCAAAGATGGACTTTTGTGTTTTCTGGGGACTGGAAGACATTGTAGGGCTTTAAAAATGGTTCCGTGCTCAAACAATTAAAAGAAAACCAAAAAAACATGAAGCTCCCTGTCTCCCTCCTCTGGCAGTAGGATTAGTTACACACATGTTGGAGACCCATGCACTGGCCATGAAGGAAACTTCAAATGTCAAACTCACTCAGCGCAAATGAAATTAACAATTTGTCATCGGCAGAGTCGAGTTGTTTGTACCCTTTGCTTTCATCCATGTTTTGGATGGTTTTCTACACACTCAAAGAGGTGTCAGTGTGCACGTGCTTCCCTCAGCCGCGAATATTGAGCCCTCTCAGCCACCATAGGTAATGAGCCAAGGACAGAAGCAGACTAGCTATAATCCTGGATAACATGGCCGCCTCTTTGTCTTATCCAACATCCCCTTTCAGTGTTTGTTTTGTTTTGTTAGAGATCGACATGAAGCCGTTCCTAAACCGATCTAATCCCCCAGGTGCAGCACGAGTGAGTGAACAACAGGATTCCTGCAGTCACGCCGGTAAAAGGCAAATGTAATGGGTAAATTCATTGAAGGTAACTAATGTTTAACTTTTCAAGAAAAAAATTCTGATGGTGGTGCCAATGACAGAAATGTTATACCTTGGACACTCGGTTGTCATTGTAAATGTGTTTGTGTGTGCGTGCGTGTTTGTGTTTGTGTGGGAAAAAAGAGAGTGCCTCTCCCCCTAATGGAACAGGAAGGCCATTATAGAGTTCTGCTCAGATTCAAAAATAGAATTAATACAAACAGATAGACGTTATGTTTTGGCACGCAAACACCCTCTCTGCGTGCGTACGTACGTGCATGTGTACACGTGTACCGGCACTCGCTGTGTTGGGTGAATCTCTCTTAGGGTTGTGATAGGAACCAGAGAGGCAGTCATGGGGGTTTGCAGCTTTGTACTGCTCCGCTCTGAGATTTCCCTGGTGATCTGGCTATCAGCACAAGACGAGCGCTGGTGAGAATCCGAAAGAAAACCTGCGAGCGAGCGTGAGAGAAGCGAGAGTGAGAGGCATCTCGGGAGAGGGAGCGAGAGATAGAGTGTGAATGGAACGGGAGAGGAGAGGCTTGCGGGAGGGAGCGATTCTAGGTGGAGCGGAGAAAAGAACTGAAAGAGGGCTGGAAGAAAAGAAAAGTTGAGGCGAGTGACCCCATCACAATGGAACCTGAACAGAACAGGAACTATTGTAGTTTGCCGACAGCTGTGAACAAATTAAAGCTGAACTGATTGGGTGAAGGGTGTGTCACAGTTGATGTCATCAGAAAGCAACTGTTACTGCGTTTTCAAAGCAGTTTTTCCGCAAAATAAAAGCAATGTTTCTAAAATTTCGGCAAAGTGCAATTGCGATTTGCAGGTGTTTCCATCGAATGGTGCGAAGCGCATCAGCCGTGATTCTCGTAAAATCTCGTCCTGCGAGACCTCACAGGAGGATAGAGGTACAAAATATTCTGCGAAATTTCCTCTAAACAAAAGTTGCTGCAAGTCAATAGATCAAACAAATGGCATCACTAGATTTCAAAGTAAATAAAACTTTATAATTATATTTATTATTTAATTTATTTATTTTTCCTGCTTCCAATTCAACTGTGTGAACGGTGAAGAATGTATGATGTGAGTGTTTGTTTGCCTTGTCTTAATTTGTTGTTTCACGTGAGTGTGTCCCCCCCTTGTGGAAGCTGAGCAATTTGAGGATAATTCTCTTCATGTTCACTCAGCTTTGTGAGAGAAAGAGTGGGATCGTCCAAGTCTACAGGAGGCCGATGCCCCTGGACTAGCATTTGTGTAGTGCTCTGTTCAGGAACTGCTCTCTATTTGTCTACGTTTATATGTGCAAATGACCATTAACTCATCACATGTGTAAAGTGAACGTGTGACCACACACACCGCGACTCAGTGACTCACAGAGCTGGCGGAGATCAAACGCCGGCGCCGTCATATGGTTTGAATTAGGGTCAGTCTTCGTGTTTCATCATAAAACTTCAATAAAAACAAGCACCACGCGGTGCACGCGCACACACACACACACACACACACACACGCACACACACACACACACACACATGATCGGTGTCACATGATCGAGGTGTTTTTTCAGTGTGTGTGTCTGCGAATGTGGTTTTTGGCACAATGTTGAGGTAATGTGTGCTGTGGTAAGTCTCTATTTCTGTGTGTGTGTGTGTGTGTGTGTGTGTGTGTGTGTGTGTGTGTGTGTGTGTGTGTGTGTGTGTGTGTGAAAAAGGGCTGAGGTTCATCACAACTTTTCCAAACCCGCTGACCCATAACTTATGAGAGGTTGTGGGCTAATGGGCCCACCCACCCCCACACACACACACACACACACACACACACACACACACACACACACACACACACACATTTCAATTATAATTTAACAGCAACCTCCCCATACTTTCAGCCTCTTGGTTATTGATCCTTTGATTAAAATGTAGGATTTGATCTCTCAAGATTTTGAAGGAACCAAACCCATTAACCCAACAGCGATATTGTCATTCTTTTGCAATAACGTTACATAATTTTACACTTTCAAAAGTCATTTCAGCCTCTTCACCCAAACCCGCCGTCCTGACTCGACTTAGGATCTCCCTCCCTCCACCTTTGTTCGCGTCAAGGCTCAGAGTAAACTGTAGCCCGAGTGATGAACACGTTTTGTATTTATTATTTATTATTTTGTATTTGTATATGCTATCATCACAGATTTTGACTCACTCTTTCGTTCGTTGTGGCTAACACAGGGAAACATTGCTGGACCTTCTTCTAGGCTTTGCTCGCCCTGATTGTGAGCCTCACTGTAGAAAGGCCTTCCTGCTCACGCTGAGACAATCAAAGATTCGTCTGCTTCCTCAAAAACTTCCCACTATTGTTTCCTGTCACTGTCGATTATGCTGTGCAGGTACTGCCTGATTGTCTGCGGCTCTCTGAAGTCCGGGGGAACTCAGCGATGAGTAAAACAACAGCCACCAGGGAAGTTGCCCCATCTTCCATTCGGCAGCTCACTTCAGTTGGAGTGTGCGCCAGAGGGAAATCACAAAGGTAGGCTAATCCTGACCTGAGCCTGTTTTACCTTCACAAACTTTTCTCTCTTTAAAGGCTGCAGCTGCCCAAGTTGGTGAGCTCACTGCTTTTGAAAACAGGACATCTGCAGACTGTCGTCCCAGCTGCACACATCAAAAGTGCTGCTGGAACATGTGAAAGTACAGCACACTGAAAAAGAAAGATTCCATATTTTCAAAGGTTTGACAAAGTATATCCCAACTTCGTCAAGATATCAAAGCACTGTGACTCTCTGAAACTGACACTCTGATATCCAACGCGTGACGAGCAATTAGCCTGAGACGCAAATGACAGCATTGACAGACCCACAAAATGTGGCTTCGTTATAGACCAAGTACGCCAGGAGCTCTACATGAAACAGCATTTATCTAACAATGAGTATGGAAGCAGCCATTCAGTCTGACAAATCATCTGACTTCCTCTGGACATTTCTGGTTCCACTTGCAGCCACTAAATAAGGAAACATGGAGATAAGATAAACACAACGCGGGTAATAGGGATGACTGAAGTGTAGTCACGTTGGATTTATTAGTGGGCTGATCAAAATACAAAAAATTTTAAAAAGTAGCCAATATAATGATGCTGGTCTGGCACTGCGGCGTTGCCGTTTGCACGCCACTCACCCAAATTATTTCTGCATATATAAACACATGCGTTTGACATTTGCTGCTTGTGTGAACAACAAGCTCATTGAAGACGTGATCTTGAAACAGAATTTCTAGGTGTCTGGTGTGTAAGGACACAGGATTCTCTTGTTTTGGTCTATGACAAGTAGAAGGGCTTTTTTTTTTTTTTTTTTTTTTTAAATAGAAACCTCTTGGAAACCTCTACCTCTAATTTATCTGATCGAGTTTATGAATAGCTGCGTGATCGTCGGCGTCATTTTCGGTTGCCACTGCCTGAAGCGAACCCTGTGGTTAAGACTTTCCGCAGGACTCGTGGAAGGACGGGAAAGTCCTGGTGAGAGAGTCACATTGACAAGCGCATTGTTTGAAAGTTTCGCTGCGAAAGAAAAGTACAGCTGAGCTGCGTTATGTCAAGTTAACTACAGTGAGGCGTCATTCAGTGAGACATTATTTCCTCTCCTTTTTGTCCCTTTCGAACGGTTTCGTTCTTGTCAGTTTGACAGAGGTTCAGCTGCTGGTTTCGTTTGTGCTAACCTTTATCCACTCATTGGATTTTGCCAGATGGATTATCAACATTTTCAGTAGCCACCCCTCCACAGTGACATTCCAATCGCGGTCATTTTAAGCTTGAAACCTCTTCAGAGTCTGTCGTGCTCTCACGTTCTTCTGGTTGAGCTGCAGCTTTCTTCTGGAAACAAATTTGGTGGTAGAACAGCAACGCTATTGATGTGGCATCTTAACTCGGCACCACTGGTGTCACATGCATCATTGCTAACCGCTGGTCAACTAAGCCCTTCAAAAGTACACTAAGCCATTATATACAAATGTGGGCTGTAAATGCTTTATTTTTTGTAAACAGCTGCTTCTAACTTTTGTGTTTGTCTTTTTTTTCTCTCCAAGATTTAAAACCAAATACAGAATGAAAAGACCCACACAAGGATTGAAGACACAGATGCAAAAAACACAGCAGCTCCACAATGAGGCCACGAGTACTTTAATACCGCAGGAAAGCTGGGCTAACGAGGACCAGGAGAAGCTAATGAGGCTAATCAGAAAAAGGAGGGGAAAGAACACAGACAGGAAGTGGGAACATGACAAGACACACGGGGGAGGCAAAAGAGGAAGCTGCAAGCGAGAAACAATGACATGACACGAAACAAACGCGCACACACGCACACACAAATACGCCTCGGCGAACCTCAAAACCAAACAGAAATTTGCTGGCAGAGACAGAAACCGTGGCGCATTCAAGTGCAACAAACGACATTAGCACATTGTCACGCTAACTCGGAGCCCGCCGAGGACCTTCGGCCGTCTGCTTTTCATTAGGCCCTAATTCCCCCAAGAGTGCTTAACTCACAAGCGCGCACACACACACACACACACACACACACACACACACACACACACACACACACACACAACTTTACTTCATGCGTCAGTGGTGTGTGCTCCCCTTCTCTCAGCCACTGTAACGCTTTGTTCTCAACGGGGAAAAAATCTCTCTTTAACCACTGCAAGTGCAGCAGTACTACACACACATTCTATCTCACACACACACACACACACGCACACAGCTGCGCAGCTACTGCTCCAGCTGCCACATTCAAAGAGCGATTAGGCCGCAGCAGGGCACAAATTGGTGACACACATCTTGCCTGCTGCCTCATGTGTTCCATCCTCCTCCTCACCCGCGACACTTGTCGTTCCTGAGCTTGAACTCCAAAAGACGGCCGATGGACTCCAAGCCCGTCTGTGCTCATTTTCACAGTATTGACCTGTGGGAGGATTCACCCTCCGAGGAGCAAATATTGGCTCAGCCAACAGTTCATTTAAACTTACTCAAACCCGGCACATCCAAGAGATCGGTATTGACTTAAGGTCTGGATTCTGTTCACCTGGTGAGTGCAAAGGGAATATTTACCGTCTCTTTAGCTCTGCTTTCCATGCAGCTCCACGGGGATGAATTTAGTACTCCATTTGCTTGTTTTCCAGCTAGTCATCAGCTGACGTATCAATTTACTGCTTGGGGCTGAACAAGTACGCTTCTGTTCGCTGGTGGAGTATTTGCTGAAAATAAATCAACCGACTGCTGAAACCTCTGGTGCCATTTTTTTTTTTTTTCTTTAACTAGGGTTCTCTACCGTTGCGGGGTATCATAAAATGTAAGAGTATTTATTTTACTGTTGCTGACAGCATGGCTGTGTGCACCGAAAAAAATTGACGATAGCAAATTTTCACACGACGTGAATTGATGCATTTTTAAAGGAGAATTCTGTAACTCATGGTGCTGGATTTTCACTAAGAGGAGTGTGATATTAAATCCAGACATGAAATTATAAAAAGAAAAAAATCAATCCATCAGGCAGACTGGGAGGAGGAGCAAGGTCACCATGAAGAAACTCTGCCCTCTGCCAGCCAGTCCCCATAGCTCTATAGTGGAGTACATTTCTGCCATAAAATTACAAATAGAGCAACACAAAATGCTGTGTAAAGTGCACTTTTGCCACGTGGAGTGTGGGGAAAATGGCGTTGGGAGTGCATTTTACTACAATAACATACTCTCTACTATCATACGGTTCATTTCTTATTTAATGCTTGTGTTTTTTTTTTATTTTGAAATCATGCAGCCAAAGCTGTAGTTGTCGGTGTACTGATTGAGTTGGCAAATGACGGCGGAAACTGCTTGACTGTTTGGCAATGTGCAGAAGTGAAGCAGCCGTGCGTTTAGCCACCTGTGACGTCTTGTGTGTTTAACCTAATAAATGTCTCTCAAACAAGAGCCGGGGTCGGTTTTTTTCCACCGCAGTCGAGTCCATTCGCCGCTGTAATGTGGCGCTATTGACCACAGCACGCAGGGCCTGACTCGGGCCTGGTCTTCAAACTCTTTCTGGTTTAAAGCCTTCCTTCTACTTTGAAGCGAATGACGTAAGAGAGCATCGAGCTGTTTTGACACAACTCTTCGCAGCTGCCTTCAGCCTTCCGGCCTCCGAGAACAATGGCGGCGTTTGTCAGCAGCAGCGTCAGATGCGTCTTCGCCTCTGCAGAACCGGGAAACAGGGTTTCACAGCGTTTAGCGGCAGAATACACCAAGTCATCACTAAGTGATTGGCAACACCGTGTGCTCCTGCCGTGTCACGCCAATAACTGAGTCAAGTGTTCTCTCTGAGGAGCTCGTCGCGCTTTGTTTACGCTTTGAGCCATTTACTTGTTTTCACTTATCGCGCTTGCACTGTCCTAAATTGCAATTTAACTCGAATGAGGGGAAAAATGTAGATGGTTCAATAAGTTTAAAGTCTGATTGTTTGAGGATGATGTGAATTGCCAGAGTGTCTCACCACGTGAGCCAGTGCCCTGTGGAAAGCTTGTGAAAGTGATGATTTCTGCAGAGCTGGATCATTTCATCTGCAGGATGCTGTTGGTGCGTCCAGGGTGCAGCGTGGTTTCCATCGGGTTGCGCTAACAACCCTCCAGCTACTGTCATGACCCGTCAAGTCGAATTAAGTCATGTTCAGGTCAGGTCTCGTCTCCCACTTTGTGTTTTATTTCACTAGTTCTGTTTCCTGTTCTGTGTGTCTTTAGGTTTTACCTTTTGTTGAAGTGCTTGTCTGTCCTGTTGTCACCTGTGTCCCCCAGCCCACTGGTATAAACACTCCTTGTCTCCCTTTGTCCTGTGCCAGTTCGTCTTGTCATGTTTCTGTGTGTTGTCCTCCCTCAAGAGCTTTTTGATGGCACTTTTTATGTCCTCTTTAAGAGTGTTTTTTTGTTTGAACCTTATTCATTCCATGTTTGGGAGAGGCTCTTAAGTTGTGCCTTGCATCAAGTCATTGTGTCGAATGGTTCAACGTCATATTGGCTCCTCTGGGCTGTAATTTCATTTTTTAAATTTTATTTTACATTTCTGCAAACATTTATTGAACTGCAAAAACAGCACTCGTGTAAACCTTAATGAAAAGCCTGTTTTTCCTTTCCAGCTTTGTCAGTGGCTGTTGTTATGCAAACAAAAGACTCTCTTTCCTAGAAGTTTATCTTTGAATTTTTCACTGAAGTGGCAGAGCCCACACATTTTTTTTGTGTGTGCGCCTTTAACTTTTCTGATTAAAAATGTTTGCTGTGTACAGTTTGCTAAGTTCACTCTCTCATCCTCATTTGGCTCCTATGTCACAGATCAACATGCACACGACCCCTCTGACCCACCCTGTTTATTTTCTACTCGCTCGGTTCTTTTGTCACGTGACCCTGTCCAAGCCGGCTAATTGACCCAATGTGCTGACCTTGTTAAAGCTACCTGAGATTGGTAGTGACTCCTACCACAGGGTGTGGCTGGGGCTAATGCCTACAGGGGCATTAGCGCAAGTCCTTATTTGTACCTGAGCTCCTGAGAGATACAGGGCTCACCATTACACACTGGAATAATGCTGATCTGCCCTAATAGAGTTAGCACTGATCTGTAAGGCTGCAAAGGACTTAACAATGTTAATTAAAGGTCACGCAAGCACAATCCATTCTATAATCTTGGCCTTGCTGGATCTCAGCTAGAAGTCTCTACGTGGGTATCTTGGCCCAACTCATGCTTAAAATAATGGGGGTTGAATTTACACAGCACAGAAAAAGTGGCCTGCGCGAATGGGATTTCGAATGGAACTTAAATATTAGTTCGATTTGATAAAAAAAAAAAAAAAAAAAAAAACAGTGCTGAAAAAAAGAACGGATCATCTGAGACAAAAGGGTGTTCACAGAAACAAATTAAAAAGTTCTCCAAAAATTCAATTTTCACAGCTTACCAGCCTCCTTCTGTTTGGGGGAAGAAAAAAAAAAAAACACCTCTTCACAAGTATGTGTCTCTGTTACTATCAACTACATAGTGTGTGACCTTACGTACTTTTATGTTGCACTCCAAAAGCAGTTGGAGGTCTCACACACACGAAAAAAAAGACCTCGACTGAGCCCGTTTATCAGCTCCCCTCTTCTGCATGACGTGTCTTTGTAACGTTTGCATCAGTCCTTCAAAACTAGGCAACCCTGGGGAGGGCAATACCCTGATGCATGCTTCTTCTTCTTCTTCTTCTTCTTCTGCTGCTTCTTCTTCTTCTTCTTCTGCTTCTGCTTCTTCTTCTTCTTCTTCTTCTTCTTCTTCTTCGTCTTCTTCTTCTGCTTCTTCTTCTTCTTCGTGAGTGCAGGCTTTATTGTACCTCGATGATGTGCTGATGATACTACAGTGTGAAACACCACAGCATTGAGCCGCTCGTGTTCATGAAAGGACCAATTTCAAAGTCTGCCTGTCTGTCATGAATCTGGGACATTCATCCCTGCTCATGTGTCTCTTTACAACGGCCAGCATGTTTTGTCACTTAAGTTGATTGAGTAACAGTCTGCCGGGCCTTAAGCTCCATCTATATCGCATATAAGGTGAGCGCTTGTGTGGGGGCGGGGGCGGGGGGGTCGTCTTAAATCCAGGCTGACTCACACTGATCCTATTAGATCATTTAAGCAAATACCAGACTGCAAAACAGACACGTTCTCTCTCTCTTTCTCTTGCGCGCATGCACACACACACACATGCACACACACACACACGCACGCACACACACGTCTATTAGAGGTCTATTAGAGGACGGTCCCATTATGAAAGACAGCCGAGTGTGCACTTTAACACTGTGCCGGTGTGTTTAGGGACCCACATCCAGTTGTATCAGTGGGAGTGCTGCGGGGACCATAAGCCTCTTTTACATCAGCGTTGAATAACTCAGTTTCAGCAAATCTTCTTAGCCGAGCCTCGATCCTAGCCTCTGCTCCTCCGCATCGCTCCACCTCGTCTCAACCTTCCCTCTCTTCCGTCCTCGTAACACCCATTTTTCCTCTGCTGTTTGCCGGCTTTTCCCGGCTTGCGTGTTGAGCACAATTTGTAGCATCATGTGACCAACAACTCTATGAGTCGCGGCAGTAGCGTTCAGCCTGTGAGTCTGCACCAGATATCAAACATTCTTTTGAGACAAGTTCTCTGCTTTAAATATTTACTTCCCTCCTTTGTTGACATTTCTCAGCTATTATTTCCGTGTGTGATGAATAGTAAACAAAAGGAGGAGCTAGAAATGCCCTTTCTTGAACTTTTCGGTTGTCATGAATATAACTAAGGGCTCTCTACAATTATGGGGCTTATGGGTGAAATGCTCCTGGAGAACTTTAAGGCAACGGGGAGAAAAGGCAACTCTGAGCCATATCCAGTTCCTAAATGCATTTGTGGTTTAAACAGACAGGAATAATCGATCTTCAAGCACTATCGAAAGCAAAGAAAGGACGTCCTTTTCTCTCAGTATCCACAATAATCTCTTCCAGGATAAAGTGACTTCTTAGAAAACCAATCATCTTGTTGGTTCCACCGGGTTTCAGTTTGTGTGCTGTTGTTGTTTTTATTTTTCAACTGAAGCGTTCACATTGATCACCGCGCAGCGACGACGACAACAAAGACGTTTTTCTTAACCTTTGACAAATTGGCATGTCGGCTCGGTTTTATGCAGCGACACAGCGATCTATTTCATTCACGTACTAATAAAACCTCGGCAGCCCTGACGTAACCCTGATGTGATGATGATTTGATGTCTCGATTAGAGGCTCATGAAACCTTGTGTCGTGAGTGCGTGTGCGCTTATGTGTCGGTTTGCGCGCATGCTGAGTCTTCATCTATGTTTATGGTTTCCTTGTCTCACTTGTGGTTTAATGGCATTAGTGGGTCTTAAAGAGCTGCAACAGTCTCGGTGTCTTAGCCTGTCTGTCTCGGGGATGAGCATGACAGCCACATGCACACGCACACGCACACGCGCACGCACGCACGCACGCAAAGAT
>NW_027466220.1:815000-832622 GCF_046127955.1 Nelusetta ayraudi
CGGACTGAAGTCAAAACCTGGCCGCTCATGTTACGGTGATGGGGAATTAAAAGTAGTCAACATTTATCCTGACCATCAGACCGACGAACGCCGGTCGCCGGGTAAGTATGAAAAATTCATCCCTCTCTGTCGCAGACAAACCAATGGGCCGTGTGTGAACGCTAGCGTGCGCTAGAACGCAGGGGGTTTGTGTTTCGCCCCCAGCGTCTCATTTCTTCTCCTCTTACTTGTTAGCAGATCGGACAGAAAAACATCCGACTGGGTGCAAACTTGTTCGAATTCCTCTGATAAATAGTGGGAGGGAGGGAGTGTCACAGTGGGCCCGACTCCCCCGCTTGCCCCTCCTGGCGAAGGTATTCAAATCAGCGGCCTGGCCGTCCAGTAAAAACGGTGGAGATACGACAAAACAAAAGGGCTCCGTGGGCACAACCTTTACGCAAATCACCCGCCGCAGAGACTGGCGCGCACACACCCGAACACACTCTGTAACACCCTATCATGACACACGTGCGCCCTTTCTCGCTCTCTCTCTCTCTTTCTCTCCCCTCACCCAAATTTAGACTAGCCGAGCTAACCAAATGCGCGCCTACACACATTCAAATGGTGCGCTGGCCAACAAAAAGAAGAAAAAAAACACACACAAGCATACATGTTTGCATGCGGGCCCGCATCCACAAAAGATGCGCGCGGGCGCACTCACACACACACACACACACACACACACACACACACACACACACACTAAACACAGAAAGGAGTGGGGTTTGTCGTCCCGCACAAAGCTGCTTGTTCAGTCATTATATCTGGGAGAGCTACCCCCCCCCCCCCCCCCTCCCAGGATGACCGGGTCACAGCCTCTCCTCCCTCCTGCCTGTCACCCCCCCCCCCCGCCCCCTCCTCTTAGGCAAAGCTATTGGTCATTTGTTTTAGCAACTAAAATCTGAAAGAAGAAGAAGAAAAAAATGGGGACATTTGCAAAGCAAATGGAGCTTGTGCTGCGGCTTCTCGCGGCCCATCCAAAGCAGAGGCTAAGTGTACGCTCTCCACTCCAAGCAAATGAATAGGAGAGACAGAGAGGGAGAGATAGAGAGACTTTTGAAGTGGACGACGGGACGGACTATTTGTTAAGGAAATCGTGGAGGGCCAACCGAGCTCATATGCAATTGCTTATGCGTGCGGTGGCTGTTTTGCTGTCCGATCACCGATGCGGAACTGCAGGTTTGGGTGAGAGCGCTCGGACCGGCACAGAGACACAACGATCGGAGGACCTGCACAGGTTGACCCTCCCTGTGTCTCTGCCCTTAACGGTTAGCTCCCATTTAAATAACCAAGGCCCATCGAACAGGCTGTCGACGGCCCATTTAAATCAAACCGTCCCCGGTCAATTTGCAGCTGCTGTCTCGGATTTCAGCTCCAACATTGGTAGTTTTAAAGAAGCCCCTTTGAAAACTGTTTGAATCCTTGCATGAATAAGACATTTACGCACTAGACCGGGGGTCAGCAACCTGCGGTTCTGGAACTGCATGCGGCTCTTCTGCGCCTCCGCGGTAGCTCCCTTTAGCTTTGAAAAAAACAACAACCACAACCTAATAACATGGAAATACATTTTAGCCATTCCTCTGGCTCCGTTTACATGGAGAGGACATTTTTTTGTGTTAAGAAAAGCATTCGGGGGAAAAAAGAGATTACAAAAATATCCGCTTGTACAAGGAAATGCTATACGTATCAACTATCAAACGATCTAAGATTACACGAACACCTTATTTGTCACGCCAAGAAAGAGACAGTTGCAAAAATACCCACAGCCTCAGGTCTCTGTCACCTTCTTAAAGAGGCAGTATAATGCCCCCCCCCCCGACTGCAGGTGAATATTATTTTAAGGCAGATGGGCCAAGATGGTTAGGGAAGGTTGCCGACCCTTGGTTTATACATGGCATGAAGGCAAAAGACAAACAAACAAACAAACAAAAAACATTATATGCAGCGTTATTTCAATTTCAATGCCAAAAAAAGTGTTTTGTGTGTGTCTTCTTTTTTTGTGGGAAATGGGTCCAAATGGCGCTTGCCGACCCCTGCACTAGACAGTCTCAGTTTCACCAATTTGACTATTAAGATGCATGTTCAGGTCCAATTTTATTTTGAGGAATCCTCAAAATGTTCCCCTTCTGTCCACTTCTTTGGCCTGTTTGCGACTGGCAATAGTCTCATTACAAGGCCATCAGATTATTTTGGCGAAGGACGAGTCGCCTTCCCGGAGGGGAGGGAGGGCAGGTCAAACACTGACAGCGGGGGATGGGTGGTGGATAAAAGACTTCCCTAAATCGCCGCCGCCAACGCCAACACCGCAGCGGCGCTCAGATGGGCGCGATTAGCCGCGCCACCCACCAGAGTTGCACCTGCGTGTGTGTTTTCGTGAGAGCCGAGGGGGGAAAAGGGGGTCACGGCTGGTCACAGTCAGGAGTCTCTCATATGGACTGGATCAGCCGCCGCTGAGGTCAGGTGGGGTGGGATGGGAGGTCACGGGGTTAGGGGTTGAGCCCCCTAAGCCAATCACAGGTCAGCGCGGAGCGGCGAGGGGCCTTCATGTGAAGTGAGCGGTGCTTAGACGGGATAAGTGGAGGAAGGGCCAACAACCTGAGCCTGCTTATAGGAGCCAGATTCAACCGGCCGGCTGGTCGGCGGACCAGACCCTGCAAAACCGAGTGTCATCCGCTCAAATGAGGTGCGCCAGTCAAGAAGTAGACGAGTCAGAAGTTACACAAGGGCCTCACATTGTACCATTAACCCACAATCACAATGTCGACTCCATACCAAAAACAGAAGGTGGTGATAGGATCATTGGGGATCATCGCGGACTGGACTTGGACACACTGGGGCTTTTGTTTCAATACGTTTTATGAATTCACACCGACAGCGGAGAGGTCTGAGGTGAACAAACTGACCTGCTCACCATCGGTTCTGGTGACTTGAGGAAATTCTGTCCTTCTTCAAATTTAAATTATTTCTTTCTTTCTTTTTTTTTTACTGTGATATATGCATACATGCATTGGATAGTGTCAGAGCAGCAACAATTGAAAATGAATGTCACAATAGACCGATAGGTAGATGGATAGCTAGCTAGCTAGATTGATTGATAAGAACATGTGCACTGCAATGTCTTTTCTGTTGTGTTTTTTTTTTTTTTTTTTTTTTAGCTGCTTACCTCCCCAGCTTGCAAAAGAAGCACATTAGCTCTCTGGCGTCCATTAAAAAAATAAAAATAAAATAAATTAAGGAAGTTTCTTCTCTGTGTGCGGGAAGCCACACTTTTGACATTAAATTGGCACTTACGGCTACATGAGAGAAAGTCCCCCAGAGTGACATCCCAGCACACATACGCGGTACTTTGAAGTCGGAGAGCTCGTAGTTTAGTAGAACAAGGAAACCATTGGTGAATCAAACCGCAAAAATAAGAGGGGGGTTCTCACGAAGGAAGACGGACAACCGGGTTTGGGGGGTGCGTTAGAAAAACCTAAGAAAGACAGATGTGACTGGAAGTCGAGTCGGCGGTAGGAAGCGCGCGGCCACAGCAGAAACACACAAGTACTAAAGATTTCCCTATTTGTGTGAGATGGAACGTGTTTGTGTACGCGCTGTTGAATGGAGCAGATTCGTCCCTGTATTTGCGCGCGAATACGTGTTCTTTTTTTTCCCTACTTGTATGTGCGCGCGCGCGTGAGTATGTGAAGAACACGCACACGCCTCAAGCTCCCGCGCCTGCTTGAAGCCCCACGTTACTTTGATTGACAGCCGGGCCTCGCCTCCTTCTCCTCCGCCCCTCGGAGCGGCCCCGCCCCCCTCCGGGCCTCCCTAGCCAAGCCCTACCGGAAGCGCGGCGCCACGCTGCGGCGTTGATTGGTCGCACGTCGCGTAACTCAACTGGGTCAAAAGGGAGTCTGGCAGTGTGCGCGATGGCCATTGGTCCGCCGCTAATCAACATCTGAAGCCCCCACGTGGATGGGCGCCTGTGATTGGTCTGCGGCCGCTCGTGTGGGCCGTCCTTCAGTTTGGGTTCGCTTGGGAGCGTGAAACCGCGTGAGAAAGTTGCCATTGAGGGAGAGCTGAGAGGCAGGCGGGCGGACGGACAGACGGAACCGGGAACCGGACGGAGGCACGCACCGTGTGACGGCAGTGACGGGAGTCGTTTGCTATCGAAAGCGAGTGAACGTTTCCTCTTTTTTTTTCTTGGCGGCTGCGCGAAACGAA
Organism: Nelusetta ayraudi; assembly: GCF_046127955.1. Taxonomy (NCBI): domain Eukaryota; kingdom Metazoa; phylum Chordata; class Actinopteri; order Tetraodontiformes; family Monacanthidae; genus Nelusetta; species Nelusetta ayraudi. Next base: position 819,246 of record NW_027466220.1, read on the forward strand.
ATTCGGAAGGCGAAATTTGCATTCCGAAGTCCGTTGGAAAGTTCATATATATACCTTTTTTTTGTTCCGTCTGTTTCCGTGTTTGGTGTTCGACCGCCAGCCTGCGACTAACCCCGCGGCGGCGGCTTCACTTTGAGTGGATGTGTTTGTTCCCGATGCTCCGACCGACACGCCGAGCTCGTCCCTCCGAGGGTCTGCTGCTGCTGCTGCTGCCGCTGCTGACTGGAATTTCTTCTTCTTCTTCTTCTTTGTTTGTTTGTCCTTAACGCACCCCAACCTACCACCACCACGTCCCCCCCAACGACACTCTCACACACTCGGAATACACCCGGATTACACGGCAAACAAACAAACGGCGGAGTGCTTTTTTTGTTTTTTGTTTTTTTTGGCCGGGCGGCTCCAACAGCGCCCTTTTCTTCTCTCCCCCCCTCCACCCCCCACACCTCCTCCATTCCTCACCTGATCCTCTCCCTCCCCTCCGAGCTGCCTCCGGCTAATGAGCCGTTTCCCGTGTTTTTCCGGTTGATTTACGGCCGCGCTGCCGGTGGAGCGGAGGAGGAGGAGGAGGAGGAGGAGGAGAGGAAGCGATCGAAAGTCCGCCAGAGCGAGCGGGCGAGCAGGGGGAGGGAGGAGGGGGTGGGGGGGGAGGTATTCAAATCAAGCGCTCGGAAGAAGGAGCTCGCAAGAAATCTGGCGGCTTTTATTTGAAATTACCCACAGTTGGTGCTCACCTCCACCTCCCCACCACCCCTCGGTAACGAGGACGGATGGATTTGTCTCCGTGATCCGGACTGGCCGCGTATCATCACTGTTGCCCCCCCCCCCCGGTCTAATCCCCCAAAGATACGGTGCTTCTGATCGCCCACATCCTTCCCGGAGACAACGATGTTTCCCCAGGGGCGACACCCGGTAAGACTCTTCCTTCCTTCCTGTTGGAACTGTTGTTTCTGTTCACCTGCTCTGCAACCAGGTGTCCATCCTCACTGTCTTTGTCTAGCTACGTAGACCCCCACCCCCCCCCCCCACCCTCCAGTTAAGCACAAGTGCAATCCCATCAACGTGTTAATTGGGCTTGAAGCACAGTCGGCTTGTTAATATTGTTTGTTCAATAGCAGCCAATAATTAAAAATTGTTGACACTACACGTGAGCCCTGGAGAAGAGGCGCATAATGAGGCACTATGATGGTAGTAATTTATCCCCTCTTCCCCTCCCTCATCCCTCGCTCTCTCTCTCTCTCCGTGTGTGTGTGTCAGGCGCCCCACCAGGCTCCAGGCCAGCCCTTCAAGTTCACCATCCCCGAGTCGCTGGACCGCATCAAGGAGGAGTTCCAGTTTCTTCAGGCGCAGTACCACAGGTGGATAAAACAAACACACACATTCAGCAGGAAATGACCCCCCCCCCCCCCCCCCCCCCGAGTCGTTAAGGGGGCAGCTCAGCGGCCAATTTGCTCTTTGTCATCTGCACTCTAACGCAAAACCACCACCGCCACCGCCATAATGAACAAAAACCCCCAGCTCTGGCCTCATAGTAACCTCTAAACCTGGATTAGGCTCTCTCCCTCTAACACACACACACTCTTTTGCTCTCCTGCGTGCACACACACACACACACACACACACACGCAGCAGTGTTGGTGCTAATCAGCCCTTACTTTCTTTCGTGTGTGTGTGTGTGTGTGTGTGTGTGTGTGTGTGTGTGTGTGTGTGTGTGTGTGTGTGTGTGTGTGTGTGTGTGTGTGTGTGTGTGTGTGTGTGTGTGTGTGTGTGTGTACTCCCTGTGTTTTGCTTTGCGACGGGCGGAGCGCTCCCTAAGGTTATTTCAGGGTCGGGGTTGGCCACAACAGGTGGGAAGCTTTGGACCTCACTCACTCACAGGCTTTTTTGTTTCACCTTCACTTCATAAGTCTGATAAGTCGCAGTAGAATTCAGGCATCAGCAGCAGGCGGCGATGATGATGATGACGGGTTGACAGGGGGATGTTGAAAAGAGATGAGCCAGGTGAACTGCACGGAGCTGTGGCAACTCGAGAGGTTTAAAAAAAAATTCTGTGATGACTGTGACACATTTTTCTTCTATTTTTTTTTTTTTTTTAAATCTCTTCCACCATGAATCCTACACGTCATGTGACTCATTTGAACTGTAAACGAGGCCGACGTGTTCTACACAGCAGCAGCTTTTGCGGAGCAGGCCAAGAAATGCGTGTCGCTTTTCAACCCCGTGGGGAGATTACAGGCGTAAATTGTAAACCTCAGCGGTCACGGTAGTCGCCAGCGGGAACCCGTCTCTGAGGAACTTGCTGCAGAACCACCCGGCGTCGTGCGGTTTTTGTTTGCATTCTAACCACCAGTGAGAACTGTTGGGGGAAACAGAGTTCCTCTCCTGCCGTCTCACCGCTGCAAGCTAAATTTGGTGCTCGGCCGGCCTCGGCTGCAGACAGCTCATTCATTCGAATCTCTAATTTTATACAATATGACGAGGCGCGCTCGAGGTTGTAACAGGGCGGCCTTCAAGTCCCGCAATTGTGAATTCTGTGTGTTCTCAGCTTTCTGGGAAATTGATGCGCTCGCTCACAGTGATCTGGGGTGAACGACTTGGCCCTCATTCAAGACGTTCAACTTTTTGCCGTTTTGCTTCGTGTGTTTCAGCCTGAAGCTGGAGTGTGAGAAGCTGGCCAGCGAAAAGACGGAAATGCAACGGCATTATGTCATGGTGAGATCAGTGTTACTTTTCCTTAGTATGGCTCTTTTTTTCTTTTTTTTTTCTTTTTTTACAGAGGAAGTAAAACCTGTGAAACATACCAAAACAGCAAAAGGCAAAGTGAAGAAATGAAAACAACACCTGTTTCAGTCTTTGCACTTGCACCGCTTCCTAATTCCAGGGTGCGAATGAGGTGTGTGGTTAGATTGTGGCAGCACATTGCAGTGTGAATTGTTCTACTTCTCTAGCCTATAATTTCATCTTTCAACTGAAAATCCCTTTCTGTTTAGTCTTCCTAAAGGGCAATCCAAATTTTACACAGCCGTAACGTGCAAAAGAGCTCCTCCGCCTTATGCCTTTTTGTCTGCTTAGCACAAGTAAGTGTTTGTAGACACACGTCGGCCACTTTCCCTCTAAAGTGCCACTCTGGCATCGTTGAAAAGCACTTGATTTGGATGCTGGAGCTGTTTGATAAAGTGCCACTGCTTCATCAGAGTTACCTGGCGTAGCAACACGACTGTTTGCTCGAGCAAAACAGGCCTTATCTTCAAAAGCTGCATTGAACCTGTTAGTTTGTGGAGCGGCTCACTGTTTGTGGTCAACTGTTCAGACTTCCTTATTCTAATCTAACCATCTGACCCTGTCCTCCTCAGTACTACGAGATGTCTTACGGCCTCAACATCGAAATGCACAAACAGGTACAGATCCTTGTCTGTCTGCCTCTCTGTCTCCATGTTGGCTTCTCTCTCTCTCTTTTTCCCCTTTTCCTCTCATGGCTGGGTCTTGATGTATTTAGCGTGTGCACACGTCGACGTGCACGCGCACCCCTGTAAATGTATCCCAGGCGTGTGTGAGTGGGAGTGCGCGCGCACGTTTTTTAAAGTGTGTTTGTGTGTGTTTATTTGTGATCGATGGGGCTCTGTCTCCATTTCCCCAGTTAGGGCAGGCCGCCTGAGCCCAGAGGCTGGATGAATGGCTCTGTAGATTGATTGGTGCTGTCTAGGGGAGCGGCCTGCTTTATTACATTAGAGGGGCAGGGCTGGGGGAGGGAAGAGGAATCGATCATCCTCCCATCGTCCCCGCAAAGTCGCAGACAGTCGAGCTCCCGCTTTAGACGCGGCTGAACGCGCACGAGGAAACCAAACTGCAGGTGGTTCAGCAAAGCAGGTGCATAGCTGAGCGGGCAGCAGAAGGAAAAAGCACGCGTGAATATGAGGAGTGGAAGTGGGAGGAGCTTTTGATTTTCAAAATTGAAGTCAGTGGGGGGGGGGGGAAGTTTTGCCAACCTGCCTTGTTGCTAATGTTCAGCTGGGGGCGACTGCTCCGCTTGCACTAGAAACCTTCCTCTATGTCACCTAATCACATGACCTCAACTGATTTTTATTTATTTATTTATTTATTTTTTTACATTTGATTCCATTTCTACTCTTCGGGCATATTATATGTGGGCATTTTCTTTATTAAACAATGATAAAAATAACCCAAATGGAAAAACTCCGGTGAAAATGCTAGTGGGTTAGCCAAATCTAGCTCACTCCTGCTCGTAGGCATGATTCGATGCACCAATGCAAGGCTTTATGACGGTAGTCACATCGGTTGAGTGTACATTACCCCAGGGACATAGAAGGTATTCAACATATTGTTGCAGGTGCTTGAAAGGCAAACGATGCATAGGCATGTGAGTCAGGCAGACACAAAGTTCCCAAAGACGTGGCGCATGCAGTTATTTTATGTTGGAGACGGAGACGATAGAAACAGTATCTGAAGTGCGTTCCATTCTGCAGTTAACTTGAGACAGTCTGTATCAGTGAACTAATGATATCACAGACACTGGATAGTGTAAAGCTTCTTTAAGTGGACATATTTAACTCCTGAAGTGAAGAAAGGCAAGACCGCAGCTTCCACTCTTTCCTGTTTTTGGAGAAGCCCAAAAACATGCTTCCTGTTTTTGGAGGAGTCCTCTCTGAAGACTCTTAAAATAATCAATTGAAGTTGTTCATTTTTCTGCGGCCCTACTGCACAGTTTAAAGTCAAAGACTTCGTGATGGTCTGGTCTAGAACACGGATTTGCTAGGTTCCCGGTCTCACCAGTCTAATCCGGTGTCTGGGCCTGAACCCATTTGGTTTAATGCAACTAGACTGAACCAGCAGTGTTACGAAATAAAGACATTAGGTCAGGGTGCCGTTGCTTGGAAGTGGCCTGTGAGCTGATTACCCGTGAAGTTCTACTTGTCTGGTGTGCTACAGGGTAACTGGAGTTCAGAGTTTTGTGTAAAGCGCTGAACCACTCCAGCGGGAGGTCACAGGAGACCGTTCTCATCCGTTCTCCTCAGCGAGTTGCTGCAGGTTCTGCCACTCGGCATTATTTCGCCGCACTCTCGATTCAGAGCGAAGCAGGTCAAGTTTCGTTCGACCTGTTTTCCCTTTGATAGCTGTTGCCACACGTGGAACAAGCGACTCTTAAGGAAGGAAGTCAGGCAACTGCTGTTTTTTTGTTGTTGTGAAAGCTGAACCATAACGCTTGTGAGAAAAAGAAAAAAAAAGGTTTCCGTTTATGAAATTTGATTCAGTTTTGGGTTTTCCCACAAAGCACCGGTTCAATAAAACGCCACAACAGCAGCTGGTCAGGCAGCGAACCGCAGCCACGCAGGGGTGAGCCATGCGTTGCCGGGTCGCGGTGGGGGAATTCTACCATTAAAGTTGATCAGATGGCATTTTGGCCGACTCGCGGCGATCCAGCCGTACTTTCAGCTAAATGAGTGCACAGCATGGCAAGCGATGAAAACAAATGCTGTCATTTGCACTCGTGTCTGACTCACTGTTACTTGCTGCCTCACGGAAACTGTGAGAATGCCTGCCCTCGACTCTAATGAGCTGTTCACATCTTATTCCAATGGTGCAACATACGCCCGACCGCATTGTATTTCACAATAACCTGATCCTCCAGATGGAATGCCGCAGAAATCTTTTCTCCCTTAGCCTTTGGATTCCTTGTAAACTAAGACTTGTTAAGGCTTCAGATGTCAACGATTTGGCTGCCTCGTTGAGTTTGGCTCATTTTCACCCCCTGATTTAAATTGAATTTGTACAGAAATTTCAAGTTTGTGTAGATGCTAGGGATGTTAACGATTAATTGATTATTGTCGATTAAGAATTTAATTGATTCAATTCAATTCAATTCAATTTAATTAAATCAAATTAAATTAGTTGCAATTAATTGAACTTTTTTTTTTTTACACGGGTGGTTAATATCATTATAACAGTGTAGTGGCAGGAAAGAAGAATTCACCTGTAGATACTGTGATGGTCATAATATACCTGGAACAAGTTACTTTTCAGTTTAAATGTGACCCATTAGAAGTCAACTTAAAGTCAGAGGATAAATGTTTCGGGTGCTTTTTCTGTTCTCTAATGTAAAATTATTTATTATTTATTATTTAAGGGTTAAATAATGTGTTCCTTACACATTTTTCATTGTGAAATTTAGGTTACCAGGAAAAATCGCCGCTGGTCGATAAGGACAATCAACTAACGATTAATGAATGAATCGATCATTTGCACCCCTGGTAGATGCCTAATTAAGCGTTTAGAACTTCACGTTTTGAAATGCATTTCGGGCTTCCTGGAAATGAACTCCGGGTCCTCAGCAGATTGCTGCCAGGAGTTGGATTGGCCTCACTGCTCCCTTTATGCTTCCTCTTTGCTCCTCCCTCCCATTATTGTATTTTCTCATGCTCCCTTTCTCCCTCTTTTTACACCCTTAATTTCTTTTACGCCATTCTTGGTCTCCATTTAAAAGTATTTTTCAGGCTCTATTGGTGCTGCACCCCCCCCCCCCCCCAACTATTTTTTTTTTTGTTGTTGCTTGGATCCTCTTTCGTTTTATGTCCATGTGAAGCTACTGTTCTTTCAATGTGAGGGAGATGCAGCCCCCCAGCACACACACACACACACATACACACACTAAAGCTCCAGGGGAGGTCATTAGCTTGGGGCTGCAGTTGTCAGAGCAACATGCTTCTGTGGGTGGGGAGTTTGAGGAGGTACCGAACAAACCACCTCCTGCTGAGGAGGTAGAAGTGTGTTTGTGCCTGCACTGTGGCACTAATGCTCCAATTTGGGAAGCCTGCTCTCAGTTTGCATGCGGCGTCTGTACTGGGACTGCCTCTGTTCACGGCTGTGTTTTTGTTTTGCTTTTTAATTGGGTTCCCAAGCAGTATTATTTTTTTTTTTTTTTTAACAAATCAACTGGAAATGTTTTATGCTTTAAAAATAATCAATAGAAAGTGTGATCGGATATAGCATCTCTTTTTTTTTTTTTTTTGCATTTTAGCTTAGATACTTAACATTTAAAAAAAAATAAAATATATATATATATATATCCAAAGACAAAATTAGAAATCCAATTTTTGCTTATGGATTGATTTGGTTTTCAATGCTGCCATACAGTGTGATACTCTCTGTCCTGCTGTTCAAGCAGTCCGAGTACCTCCACAGAAAATGAAATACTTTTATTTATCACCATTGTTGTTATGATTTCCATTATTGTTTACAAGTGAAATAGGTTGTCCCAGTGCTGGCGTAAAGATTCGGTGCTTGCACACTCAAGCTTTGCACGGGGGTTACGTTGTTGAAGGGATGCAACCACTATGTGTGGCCTTGTTAGTGTGATCCTTAGGAGATCTGTGAGATACCCTGAAGTGACCTAATTGTGGCAGATGAGCCTATTCTCAGACAGCCTAATAGGTGAGCCTTCATACAAGGCTAATTATAGGCTTACAACTCGGGATTCTGAGAATGCACTTGCGGATATAGACGGCCTGAAATACAATAGCTCTTTATTTATAGTGCCCGTAGCATGGAATGAGTTGAACATAATGAGATTAGGTTAAAGTATGGAGCAGCTTATAGCGGACATCCAGGGTGTGGCTCTCTGGCGGTGCTGTCTTTTTGCCAAAGTCGTGGAAAACGGTTCAGAAGTCGCGGAACCATGAAATAGTGAGACTGTAGAATATTGTCAGTTCTTGTTAAACTACCAAATAAAACATTAGTCAAGAGAGAAACACTTTTTTAGGTTAATATAACACATGAAACTCTCTTAAGTATTAAAGACAATAAAACTTTTGCATAATAAAAAAAAAAGTGAATTGTTTTTATATATTTATATATATATATATATATATATATGAATAAATCCACCAGTCGCACTACCAGGATCAGCTTGTATTCACTTTTTGTAGCTTGCCTGAGCGCATAGATCACCATACCAGAGGTCCAGCCTTGGTGCGGTGAAAGGCGGGCGCGTGTGCACAGTGTTAGTTAACAGCATTAGTGACACGGCTTTAGGTTATGGACGTGTCTGGCAGTCCATACTTCCCTCTTGCGGAGATGTCATTGTGAGCGGAGGAAAAACAACTTGACAACTTATTTCTTGATTTGTACAACCGGCGTTGCGCTGATGCATCTGGACGGGGATGCTGATAAAAGATGAAGAGAGCCAGAGCTGCACTCACTCCATGTCACATCTGGTTTCCCTGATGAATGACTTCTTCCTTCCTCCTGCGGCAATGGAGCTTCTTAACTTCCAATTGTTTATTTATTTATTCTTTTTAACCAGGCAGAAATAAATGTCAAAAGTATTTTAGAATTCTTGCCGCAGTTAGGTTCAAGCAGTAGGTGGCTCCTTTGACTTTTAACGGCTACAGATTCCAAAAGGCCTCCATCAAGGGGGGGAGCTGTCACCAAGCTAAATGAGGTGTCATCACAAAGGGCGCATTTCCAAAGCTGTGCACTTCAACCCACACTTGCTGAAGAAAGAAGCATGCAGAAGAACTGAAAGACGGCCCTTTCTTCTTGCTTTGTAGTCCGCAACATTTGAAAAAAAAAAATATATATACATATGTTCTCTGAGGAATTGTACTTTTAATGTTTATTGCTCTTGTACTTACTGTCCTAGAGGTGTGTACAGTTTTATTCCTCATTGGTGGTTCAGGAATGAATTCAGACCAAACGCAACAGAGCAGCATCTCGTCGTGGAAGTTTGTCAGTGGTGTCAGCCTGCTGGAGCCGCCCGCCGCCCTCTCCTGTCCACTTTGCCCTCTGGCTGCGGCTCCGTGCTCTCGGCCCGCGGCAGCCAAAAGGCGAGCAGGTTCTAGCCGCCCCACGCTGCAACTGGCTGTGTCTTTTATCGCCCGCCCGCTGTGGCAAAGACTCGCAGCCAAAGCGGAAGGAACTCGTTAAACTAAATGGACAGACGTGCGTTTGTGGCACGCCGCGGTTTGGTTCCATAAGCAGCCTTCTAGTAAAGTGCTGTTTTGTTTTTTGTTTTTTAACACAGTCTTGACGAGTTGGACGCAATTTGTTTTTAAAAGAATTTGCAGCCGCAACTTAAAAAGCGCCCTGGCAACCTTGCCTCTTTACGTTGAAGATTTATTGAAGACTTATTCATCCTGTTTACGTTGATGATTCCAGGGGCAGCGAGTCATCTTCGCAGCTAAAGTCCCCTCGGTCTTAACGCTGAAATATCGCTGATCCCCAAAACATGAAGTGGAATTGAGCCCTCTGAGCTTTTAAGACCAGCGTCCGCTTCCAGGTTGTGCATGTGACTGAGTGTGTCTGGTGAGCCATTTACCACATTTCATGGCTCCTCCAATTCCCTCTCCAGTCTGCCCCCCCCCCTCCCCCACCCTTTTTTTTGTATCAATTTGATTGGCCGATATGTAATGCGACTCCTCTTATCTGATTTGGCGGCACCGCGGGGCTATCTGGTTGCAGCCAATTGTTGCCACCTCGGGGGCTTTTTGGGGGGCCGGGCGGATGTGTTGGCATGGATACTGGTGGGAGGAGGTTGGGGGTGGGGGGGGCAAATGAAGTTAGCCGCTGATGAGATTACACCAAAGTGCTGATGGGAAGAGGTACAAGGAGTCCAAGGCAACGGGCCGCAGTGAAACTTGAGGCGGACGGAGAAAAAAAAGAGAGAAAAAAAAAATCGTGTTCCGGTTTACGTTGCCGAAAATGGACGACAAAGTGGACAGAAGTGGGTCGTCGATCACCGGCCGAGACTCGCCGTGTGTGTGTGTGTGTGTGTGTGTGTGTATAAATAGATTTTGTTGGCTCGCTGACAGCGCCGCCACCCCCAACCCCTCTTTCTCTGTGTGTGTCTTTGAGCCATAACTGTGACGTAGTGAACGACAACTAAGCCTCTTTGTCTTTGTTTTCGCCCCCCCCCGTCAGACCGAGATCGCCAAGCGGCTGAACACCATCTGTGCGCAAGTCATCCCCTTCCTGTCGCAGGAGGTCAGTACGCGCGGCCCGTCGACACCTTTTGCCGTCTTTGTCACCTTCAGGCGGTATCTGAAGTCCTAATTTCTGTGTTTGTGCTTTTGTTTTGTTTTTGTTGCAGCATCAGCAGCAGGTGGTCCAAGCTGTGGAGCGAGCAAAACAGGTGACCATGGCAGAGCTCAACGCGGTCATTGGGGTGCGTGGGCTGCCAGGTCTCCCCCCCACAGTGTGTATATCTTTAATTTACTTTTCACTTTAATCGCTAAGCCCAAGACGGTATTCATTTATTTTTTTTTAATTTGAAATCGACCATTTTCTGAACCTTTGTACAGATGAAGTGGCCTCCAAAAATGTTGGTGTCTAGAGAAGGGTGGGGCAAACCTTTTGACTTGTGGGCCACAATGGGTTCTAAAATTTGACAGAGGGGCCGGAGCAGGAGCATGTGGAAAGTGTTTTGGTGACTCCCACCTCATTCGATACATCATCAAGTAGAAAACGTGCTTGAATGTCAATTGAAAATGAACAAAAGGCAAGGTTACAACAACCCATCTGTCTTTGAAGCCCACGGTATTTAGCTCTTTATTGAAATGACTCTTAAAACACTGAAAAGTTGATGAAATACAGCCGTTTTATGACTTAATTAATCTTAATATCGTATTTTCAACTTGGATGGCCGGATTTTAATGCTTAACAGGCCTCATATGGCCCCCTGGTCTTAGTTTGCCCATTCTTGGTCTCGGTGGAACTGCTGAAAACGACTGCAGTACTTATGCCAAGCCTTTCTGTGGCGCTGTTTGCCGGAGAAGAAGAACTTGAACACATGCTTAAGCTCACACGGTGGGGTTTTGACATCAACGTAGCCCCACCAGTTGGTCAACTGGGGACCAATCAACTAGTAATCACAGTTTAGATGAAGCTAGTTCCGCACCGGGCCACAGCTCTGTGTATTTAGCACCTCTGGCGACATGTAACTCATATTAAGAGCCAAATCATAGCAAGATGGGAAGACAGGAAGAGCTCCTCCAGCCCCAGTTTAAGTTAATGAAGTTAATGTGGTTGGATGTGACACAGATGTTGATGCCGAAGACATGAACCCGGAGGAGGGTTCTTGAGGGACCTTTATGGCGGAGTTAGTGCCAGCTGATATCCAGTGTTAACTGTGTTAGCGACCGTGGACTCGCTTCATCGCTGCAGTCGCGTCCTGTAATTATTTCATGCCTACTTCAAACAGTACTTGGCGAATCCCCGGAAGTTGCACGAGGGACTGTTAACCCTCACTGGTTGCGTTAAATCTACTTGATAAAAACAGATTGCGTCGACAAATGTCTCCTTTTTTCTAACGCCTAAGTGTCAATGGAGGCGGCGACTCATTTGGAGCGATGGGAGGAGTCGACGGAGGCCGAGAAGTTTTTAAGGCGATTGTGGGAGGAGAGGAGAGAGGGTTAGAATCTTGATGAGAGCGCTCTCTATGGAAGCCATAGGGGCTTGGCTGGGGGCAGTTTAGTGCTGGGCTTCAGGGGTGGGGGGTGGGCGGGGTTGAAGGGAATTGTGGGAAACGGGGGTTGGAGGGCATTTTGTCGCTTTGGCCTTGGAAAAAAAAAAAGAAAAAGGGGGGGGGGGCGCGGGCGGAGCTCGGAGAGTTAAATGTGAGGTCGGCTTGTTAGTTTACAGGGTCTGAAGGGTGTGTGTGTGTGTGTGTGTGTGTGTGTGTGTGTGTGTGTGTGTGTGTGTGTGTGTGTGTGTGTGTGTGTGTACGCTGGAGCTGGCCGTTGCTCTTTGAGTCTTAATTGCAGGATTTCAGTGTTTGTCGGAGGGGGGGGGGGGGGGGGAAGGGAGGGGGGTCACGCCGTTGGCCTTACCCCACCCCCACGCCCCTCCCCCACGCCAGCTTGTCATTCACCCCGTTTGTGAGTTAAATGAGTGTAATGAAGCATGTCAGGCCCGACCACTGTGTGAGCGCGCGCACACACACACACACACACACACACACACACACACACACACACACACACACCAGCTCACACTAACATCCCATGACAAACCGGGCTCGCCTTGTCTCCCCCAATACTTCCCCTCCATTTACTCCCATCAGGGGTTCTGTTTGTGCATCAGTTGGGGTGCGGGGGGTAGGGGGGGTGTTTTTGCATCTGTTTGTGTGTGTGTGTGTGTGTAGCAGAGCGTGTATTTGCGCTCTCCCCTGGAAAACAACAGGGGGTGGGGGGGTGGGGTGAGAATGGTTGAGCTGGGTGGGGGGGGGGGGGCAGGGGGGGTCTGCGCCTTGTTTATCTACGCTCGTTGCATGTTAGTGTGATCAAGTGTGACGTGTGGGTGTGTTTGCGTTGGGTTGTTTGGCGACCGAGCCAAGTTGGCGAGGTGGCGGGAGGGGTGATGGGGTGTGTGTGTGGGGGGGGTGGGGTGGGGGGGGGGGGTTGTGTGTGTGTGTGTGTGTGTGTGTGTGTGTGCGCTCGATGTGTGTGCGAGTGCGGGCGGGCAACCGAGGTTGCTGCGAAAAAGGCTCTTTCATTGTTGCGGTTTCATTCGCGGAGGCGGTGCACCGAGTGAAGGATGCTTTGACGGGCGGGGAGTTTGGGGGGAGGGAAAGGGGCGGGGCCTGGCGCGGGGGTTGGGGGGAGGGCGGGTTTGTCAATTAGGTGGGATAAAAGTCGGTTTGACCTTCAGCACTCCTTTCACCCCCGCCGAGTTGCCTCCTGTGCCCCCCCCCCCCCTCCTCCCGCCCCTCCCTCCACTCCCTCCTTCCTTTCTCCTCCCCCGACCCCCCCCTCCCCCTCTTCCTCCTCCCCTCCCGGTGGCGAATCAGTGAGCTCGGATTCCCGCGGCTACTGTCTGAGGAGGCAATAATGATGTTTTGGAACACAAAGGCATTTCACGCTCAGACGAGCGCCTGATTTGGTGTGAAAGAGAGAGCGGGGGCTGCCAGCCAAAGCCCCCCCACCCCACCCCCCTTACCCTCCCTCCCTTTCTCCTCCCCCCACCCCTCTCTCTCTCCCCCACAGCCGCCTCCTCCTCGCTCCTTCATCAGGCCTGACAGTGCAGTGCAGTGCAGGCAGCAGCTGGGGCACCCACCCCACCCCCGGACACTCCCCCCCCCCCCCCCCCTCACCCGACTTCTCCATCACTCCTCCTCCTTTTCCCTTTTTTGTTTTTACCGTCACATCCTCCGACTTTGGGCTGTGATCCCAGCTGTCTGTATTATTCAGTGTTTGACCCCCAGAGGGAGGGGTGTGTGTGTGTGTGTGTGTGTGTGTGTGTGTGTGGTGTGTGTGTGTGTGTGTGTGTGTGTGTGTGTGTGTGTGTGTGTGTGTGTGTGTGTGTGTGTGTGAGAACGACGTGCCCAGCGTCCTGTAGAGGGTGGTAGCAGCAGCAGCAGCAGCTTGCTGA
>NW_027466221.1:0-37500 GCF_046127955.1 Nelusetta ayraudi
GTTGAAATTTCACCCCATAGACTTGCATTGAAATAAGGCTGAAGCTAGGGTTAGGGTTAGGGTTAGGGTTAAGGTTAGGGTTAGGGTTCCTCAAGTACTAGAAGCCCCAAATTTGCTGTGGGCGCTTCTTGGGGGCTCCTGATGAAAGAGCAAGTGGCCCCATGTCTCTAGGACAAAGTTGAAATTTCACCCCATAGACTTGCATTGAAATAAGGCTGAAGCTAGGGTTAGGGTTAGGGTTAGGGTTAAGGTTAGGGTTAGGGTTCCTCAAGTACTAGAAGCCCCAAATTTGCTGTGGGCGCTTCTTGGGGGCTCCTGATGAAAGAGCAAGTGGCCCCATGTCTCTAGGACAAAGTTGAAATTTCACCCCATAGACTTGCATTGAAATAAGGCTGAAGCTAGGGTTAGGGTTAGGGTTAGGGTTAAGGTTAGGGTTAGGGTTCCTCAAGTACTAGAAGCCCCAAATTTGCTGTGGGCGCTTCTTGGGGGCTCCTGATGAAAGAGCAAGTGGCCCCATGTCTCTAGGACAAAGTTGAAATTTCACCCCATAGACTTGCATTGAAATAAGGCTGAAGCTAGGGTTAGGGTTAGGGTTAGGGTTAAGGTTAGGGTTAGGGTTCCTCAAGTACTAGAAGCCCCAAATTTGCTGTGGGCGCTTCTTGGGGGCTCCTGATGAAAGAGCAAGTGGCCCCATGTCTCTAGGACAAAGTTGAAATTTCACCCCATAGACTTGCATTGAAATAAGGCTGAAGCTAGGGTTAGGGTTAGGGTTAGGGTTAAGGTTAGGGTTAGGGTTCCTCAAGTACTAGAAGCCCCAAATTTGCTGTGGGCGCTTCTTGGGGGCTCCTGATGAAAGAGCAAGTGGCCCCATGTCTCTAGGACAAAGTTGAAATTTCACCCCATAGACTTGCATTGAAATAAGGCTGAAGCAGGGTTAGGGTTAGGGTTAGGGTTAAGGTTAGGGTTAGGGTTCCTCAAGTACTAGAAGCCCCAAATTTGCTGTGGGCGCTTCTTGGGGGCTCCTGATGAAAGAGCAAGTGGCCCCATGTCTCTAGGACAAAGTTGAAATTTCACCCCATAGACTTGCATTGAAATAAGGCTGAAGCTAGGGTTAGGGTTAGGGTTAGGGTTAAGGTTAGGGTTAGGGTTCCTCAAGTACTAGAAGCCCCAAATTTGCTGTGGGCGCTTCTTGGGGGCTCCTGATGAAAGAGCAAGTGGCCCCATGTCTCTAGGACAAAGTTGAAATTTCACCCCATAGACTTGCATTGAAATAAGGCTGAAGCGGGTTAGGGTTAGGGTTAGGGTTAAGGTTAGGGTTAGGGTTCCTCAAGTACTAGAAGCCCCAAATTTGCTGTGGGCGCTTCTTGGGGGCTCCTGATGAAAGAGCAAGTGGCCCCATGTCTCTAGGACAAAGTTGAAATTTCACCCCATAGACTTGCATTGAAATAAGGCTGAAGCTAGGGGTTAGGGTTAGGGTTAGGGTTAAGGTTAGGGTTAGGGTTCCTCAAGTACTAGAAGCCCCAAATTTGCTGTGGGCGCTTCTTGGGGGCTCCTGATGAAAGAGCAAGTGGCCCCATGTCTCTAGGACAAAGTTGAAATTTCACCCCATAGACTTGCATTGAAATAAGGCTGAAGCTAGGGTTAGGGTTAGGGTTAGGGTTAAGGTTAGGGTTAGGGTTCCTCAAGTACTAGAAGCCCCAAATTTGCTGTGGGCGCTTCTTGGGGGCTCCTGATGAAAGAGCAAGTGGCCCCATGTCTCTAGGACAAAGTTGAAATTTCACCCCATAGACTTGCATTGAAATAAGGCTGAAGCTAGGGTTAGGGTTAGGGTTAGGGTTAAGGTTAGGGTTAGGGTTCCTCAAGTACTAGAAGCCCCAAATTTGCTGTGGGCGCTTCTTGGGGGCTCCTGATGAAAGAGCAAGTGGCCCCATGTCTCTAGGACAAAGTTGAAATTTCACCCCATAGACTTGCATTGAAATAAGGCTGAAGCTAGGGTTAGGGTTAGGGTTAGGGTTAAGGTTAGGGTTAGGGTTCCTCAAGTACTAGAAGCCCCAAATTTGCTGTGGGCGCTTCTTGGGGGCTCCTGATGAAAGAGCAAGTGGCCCCATGTCTCTAGGACAAAGTTGAAATTTCACCCCATAGACTTGCATTGAAATAAGGCTGAAGCTAGGGTTAGGGTTAGGGTTAGGGTTAAGGTTAGGGTTAGGGTTCCTCAAGTACTAGAAGCCCCAAATTTGCTGTGGGCGCTTCTTGGGGGCTCCTGATGAAAGAGCAAGTGGCCCCATGTCTCTAGGACAAAGTTGAAATTTCACCCCATAGACTTGCATTGAAATAAGGCTGAAGCTAGGGTTAGGGTTAGGGTTAGGGTTAAGGTTAGGGTTAGGGTTCCTCAAGTACTAGAAGCCCCAAATTTGCTGTGGGCGCTTCTTGGGGGCTCCTGATGAAAGAGCAAGTGGCCCCATGTCTCTAGGACAAAGTTGAAATTTCACCCCATAGACTTGCATTGAAATAAGGCTGAAGCTAGGGTTAGGGTTAGGGTTAGGGTTAAGGTTAGGGTTAGGGTTCCTCAAGTACTAGAAGCCCCAAATTTGCTGTGGGCGCTTCTTGGGGGCTCCTGATGAAAGAGCAAGTGGCCCCATGTCTCTAGGACAAAGTTGAAATTTCACCCCATAGACTTGCATTGAAATAAGGCTGAAGCTAGGGTTAGGGTTAGGGTTAGGGTTAAGGTTAGGGTTAGGGTTCCTCAAGTACTAGAAGCCCCAAATTTGCTGTGGGCGCTTCTTGGGGGCTCCTGATGAAAGAGCAAGTGGCCCCATGTCTCTAGGACAAAGTTGAAATTTCACCCCATAGACTTGCATTGAAATAAGGCTGAAGCTAGGGTTAGGGTTAGGGTTAGGGTTAAGGTTAGGGTTAGGGTTCCTCAAGTACTAGAAGCCCCAAATTTGCTGTGGGCGCTTCTTGGGGGCTCCTGATGAAAGAGCAAGTGGCCCCATGTCTCTAGGACAAAGTTGAAATTTCACCCCATAGACTTGCATTGAAATAAGGCTGAAGCTAGGGTTAGGGTTAGGGTTAGGGTTAAGGTTAGGGTTAGGGTTCCTCAAGTACTAGAAGCCCCAAATTTGCTGTGGGCGCTTCTTGGGGGCTCCTGATGAAAGAGCAAGTGGCCCCATGTCTCTAGGACAAAGTTGAAATTTCACCCCATAGACTTGCATTGAAATAAGGCTGAAGCTAGGGTTAGGGTTAGGGTTAGGGTTAAGGTTAGGGTTAGGGTTCCTCAAGTACTAGAAGCCCCAAATTTGCTGTGGGCGCTTCTTGGGGGCTCCTGATGAAAGAGCAAGTGGCCCCATGTCTCTAGGACAAAGTTGAAATTTCACCCCATAGACTTGCATTGAAATAAGGCTGAAGCTAGGGTTAGGGTTAGGGTTAGGGTTAAGGTTAGGGTTAGGGTTCCTCAAGTACTAGAAGCCCCAAATTTGCTGTGGGCGCTTCTTGGGGGCTCCTGATGAAAGAGCAAGTGGCCCCATGTCTCTAGGACAAAGTTGAAATTTCACCCCATAGACTTGCATTGAAATAAGGCTGAAGCTAGGGTTAGGGTTAGGGTTAGGGTTAAGGTTAGGGTTAGGGTTCCTCAAGTACTAGAAGCCCCAAATTTGCTGTGGGCGCTTCTTGGGGGCTCCTGATGAAAGAGCAAGTGGCCCCATGTCTCTAGGACAAAGTTGAAATTTCACCCCATAGACTTGCATTGAAATAAGGCTGAAGCTAGGGTTAGGGTTAGGGTTAGGGTTAAGGTTAGGGTTAGGGTTCCTCAAGTACTAGAAGCCCCAAATTTGCTGTGGGCGCTTCTTGGGGGCTCCTGATGAAAGAGCAAGTGGCCCCATGTCTCTAGGACAAAGTTGAAATTTCACCCCATAGACTTGCATTGAAATAAGGCTGAAGCTAGGGTTAGGGTTAGGGTTAGGGTTAAGGTTAGGGTTAGGGTTCCTCAAGTACTAGAAGCCCCAAATTTGCTGTGGGCGCTTCTTGGGGGCTCCTGATGAAAGAGCAAGTGGCCCCATGTCTCTAGGACAAAGTTGAAATTTCACCCCATAGACTTGCATTGAAATAAGGCTGAAGCTAGGGTTAGGGTTAGGGTTAGGGTTAAGGTTAGGGTTAGGGTTCCTCAAGTACTAGAAGCCCCAAATTTGCTGTGGGCGCTTCTTGGGGGCTCCTGATGAAAGAGCAAGTGGCCCCATGTCTCTAGGACAAAGTTGAAATTTCACCCCATAGACTTGCATTGAAATAAGGCTGAAGCTAGGGTTAGGGTTAGGGTTAGGGTTAAGGTTAGGGTTAGGGTTCCTCAAGTACTAGAAGCCCCAAATTTGCTGTGGGCGCTTCTTGGGGGCTCCTGATGAAAGAGCAAGTGGCCCCATGTCTCTAGGACAAAGTTGAAATTTCACCCCATAGACTTGCATTGAAATAAGGCTGAAGCTAGGGTTAGGGTTAGGGTTAGGGTTAAGGTTAGGGTTAGGGTTCCTCAAGTACTAGAAGCCCCAAATTTGCTGTGGGCGCTTCTTGGGGGCTCCTGATGAAAGAGCAAGTGGCCCCATGTCTCTAGGACAAAGTTGAAATTTCACCCCATAGACTTGCATTGAAATAAGGCTGAAGCTAGGGTTAGGGTTAGGGTTAGGGTTAAGGTTAGGGTTAGGGTTCCTCAAGTACTAGAAGCCCCAAATTTGCTGTGGGCGCTTCTTGGGGGCTCCTGATGAAAGAGCAAGTGGCCCCATGTCTCTAGGACAAAGTTGAAATTTCACCCCATAGACTTGCATTGAAATAAGGCTGAAGCTAGGGTTAGGGTTAGGGTTAGGGTTAAGGTTAGGGTTAGGGTTCCTCAAGTACTAGAAGCCCCAAATTTGCTGTGGGCGCTTCTTGGGGGCTCCTGATGAAAGAGCAAGTGGCCCCATGTCTCTAGGACAAAGTTGAAATTTCACCCCATAGACTTGCATTGAAATAAGGCTGAAGCTAGGGTTAGGGTTAGGGTTAGGGTTAAGGTTAGGGTTAGGGTTCCTCAAGTACTAGAAGCCCCAAATTTGCTGTGGGCGCTTCTTGGGGGCTCCTGATGAAAGAGCAAGTGGCCCCATGTCTCTAGGACAAAGTTGAAATTTCACCCCATAGACTTGCATTGAAATAAGGCTGAAGCTAGGGTTAGGGTTAGGGTTAGGGTTAAGGTTAGGGTTAGGGTTCCTCAAGTACTAGAAGCCCCAAATTTGCTGTGGGCGCTTCTTGGGGGCTCCTGATGAAAGAGCAAGTGGCCCCATGTCTCTAGGACAAAGTTGAAATTTCACCCCATAGACTTGCATTGAAATAAGGCTGAAGCTAGGGTTAGGGTTAGGGTTAGGGTTAAGGTTAGGGTTAGGGTTCCTCAAGTACTAGAAGCCCCAAATTTGCTGTGGGCGCTTCTTGGGGGCTCCTGATGAAAGAGCAAGTGGCCCCATGTCTCTAGGACAAAGTTGAAATTTCACCCCATAGACTTGCATTGAAATAAGGCTGAAGCTAGGGTTAGGGTTAGGGTTAGGGTTAAGGTTAGGGTTAGGGTTCCTCAAGTACTAGAAGCCCCAAATTTGCTGTGGGCGCTTCTTGGGGGCTCCTGATGAAAGAGCAAGTGGCCCCATGTCTCTAGGACAAAGTTGAAATTTCACCCCATAGACTTGCATTGAAATAAGGCTGAAGCTAGGGTTAGGGTTAGGGTTAGGGTTAAGGTTAGGGTTAGGGTTCCTCAAGTACTAGAAGCCCCAAATTTGCTGTGGGCGCTTCTTGGGGGCTCCTGATGAAAGAGCAAGTGGCCCCATGTCTCTAGGACAAAGTTGAAATTTCACCCCATAGACTTGCATTGAAATAAGGCTGAAGCTAGGGTTAGGGTTAGGGTTAGGGTTAAGGTTAGGGTTAGGGTTCCTCAAGTACTAGAAGCCCCAAATTTGCTGTGGGCGCTTCTTGGGGGCTCCTGATGAAAGAGCAAGTGGCCCCATGTCTCTAGGACAAAGTTGAAATTTCACCCCATAGACTTGCATTGAAATAAGGCTGAAGCTAGGGTTAGGGTTAGGGTTAGGGTTAAGGTTAGGGTTAGGGTTCCTCAAGTACTAGAAGCCCCAAATTTGCTGTGGGCGCTTCTTGGGGGCTCCTGATGAAAGAGCAAGTGGCCCCATGTCTCTAGGACAAAGTTGAAATTTCACCCCATAGACTTGCATTGAAATAAGGCTGAAGCTAGGGTTAGGGTTAGGGTTAGGGTTAAGGTTAGGGTTAGGGTTCCTCAAGTACTAGAAGCCCCAAATTTGCTGTGGGCGCTTCTTGGGGGCTCCTGATGAAAGAGCAAGTGGCCCCATGTCTCTAGGACAAAGTTGAAATTTCACCCCATAGACTTGCATTGAAATAAGGCTGAAGCTAGGGTTAGGGTTAGGGTTAGGGTTAAGGTTAGGGTTAGGGTTCCTCAAGTACTAGAAGCCCCAAATTTGCTGTGGGCGCTTCTTGGGGGCTCCTGATGAAAGAGCAAGTGGCCCCATGTCTCTAGGACAAAGTTGAAATTTCACCCCATAGACTTGCATTGAAATAAGGCTGAAGCTAGGGTTAGGGTTAGGGTTAGGGTTAAGGTTAGGGTTAGGGTTCCTCAAGTACTAGAAGCCCCAAATTTGCTGTGGGCGCTTCTTGGGGGCTCCTGATGAAAGAGCAAGTGGCCCCATGTCTCTAGGACAAAGTTGAAATTTCACCCCATAGACTTGCATTGAAATAAGGCTGAAGCTAGGGTTAGGGTTAGGGTTAGGGTTAAGGTTAGGGTTAGGGTTCCTCAAGTACTAGAAGCCCCAAATTTGCTGTGGGCGCTTCTTGGGGGCTCCTGATGAAAGAGCAAGTGGCCCCATGTCTCTAGGACAAAGTTGAAATTTCACCCCATAGACTTGCATTGAAATAAGGCTGAAGCTAGGGTTAGGGTTAGGGTTAGGGTTAGGGTTAAGGTTAGGGTTAAGGGTTCCTCAAGTACTAGAAGCCCCAAATTTGCTGTGGGCGCTTCTTGGGGGCTCCTGATGAAAGAGCAAGTGGCCCCATGTCTCTAGGACAAAGTTGAAATTTCACCCCATAGACTTGCATTGAAATAAGGCTGAAGCTAGGGTTAGGGTTAGGGTTAGGGTTAAGGTTAGGGTTAGGGTTCCTCAAGTACTAGAAGCCCCAAATTTGCTGTGGGCGCTTCTTGGGGGCTCCTGATGAAAGAGCAAGTGGCCCCATGTCTCTAGGACAAAGTTGAAATTTCACCCCATAGACTTGCATTGAAATAAGGCTGAAGCTAGGGTTAGGGTTAGGGTTAGGGTTAGGGTTAAGGTTAGGGTTAGGGTTCCTCAAGTACTAGAAGCCCCAAATTTGCTGTGGGCGCTTCTTGGGGGCTCCCGATGAAAGAGCAAGTGGCCCCATGTCTCTAGGACAAAGTTGAAATTTCACCCCATAGACTTGCATTGAAATAAGGCTGAAGCTAGGGTTAGGGTTAGGGTTAGGGTTAAGGTTAGGGTTAGGGTTCCTCAAGTACTAGAAGCCCCAAATTTGCTGTGGGCGCTTCTTGGGGGCTCCTGATGAAAGAGCAAGTGGCCCCATGTCTCTAGGACAAAGTTGAAATTTCACCCCATAGACTTGCATTGAAATAAGGCTGAAGCTAGGGTTAGGGTTAGGGTTAGGGTTAAGGTTAGGGTTAGGGTTCCTCAAGTACTAGAAGCCCCAAATTTGCTGTGGGCGCTTCTTGGGGGCTCCTGATGAAAGAGCAAGTGGCCCCATGTCTCTAGGACAAAGTTGAAATTTCACCCCATAGACTTGCATTGAAATAAGGCTGAAGCTAGGGTTAGGGTTAGGGTTAGGGTTAAGGTTAGGGTTAGGGTTCCTCAAGTACTAGAAGCCCCAAATTTGCTGTGGGCGCTTCTTGGGGGCTCCTGATGAAAGAGCAAGTGGCCCCATGTCTCTAGGACAAAGTTGAAATTTCACCCCATAGACTTGCATTGAAATAAGGCTGAAGCTAGGGTTAGGGTTAGGGTTAGGGTTAGGGTTAAGGTTAGGGTTAGGGTTCCTCAAGTACTAGAAGCCCCAAATTTGCTGTGGGCGCTTCTTGGGGGCTCTTGATGAAAGAGCAAGTGGCCCCATGTCTCTAGGACAAAGTTGAAATTTCACCCCATAGACTTGCATTGAAATAAGGCTGAAGCTAGGGTTAGGGTTAGGGTTAGGGTTAAGGTTAGGGTTAGGGTTCCTCAAGTACTAGAAGCCCCAAATTTGCTGTGGGCGCTTCTTGGGGGCTCCTGATGAAAGAGCAAGTGGCCCCATGTCTCTAGGACAAAGTTGAAATTTCACCCCATAGACTTGCATTGAAATAAGGCTGAAGCTAGGGTTAGGGTTAGGGTTAGGGTTAAGGTTAGGGTTAGGGTTCCTCAAGTACTAGAAGCCCCAAATTTGCTGTGGGCGCTTCTTGGGGGCTCCTGATGAAAGAGCAAGTGGCCCCATGTCTCTAGGACAAAGTTGAAATTTCACCCCATAGACTTGCATTGAAATAAGGCTGAAGCTAGGGTTAGGGTTAGGGTTAGGGTTAAGGTTAGGGTTAGGGTTCCTCAAGTACTAGAAGCCCCAAATTTGCTGTGGGCGCTTCTTGGGGGCTCCTGATGAAAGAGCAAGTGGCCCCATGTCTCTAGGACAAAGTTGAAATTTCACCCCATAGACTTGCATTGAAATAAGGCTGAAGCTAGGGTTAGGGTTAGGGTTAGGGTTAAGGTTAGGGTTAGGGTTCCTCAAGTACTAGAAGCCCCAAATTTGCTGTGGGCGCTTCTTGGGGGCTCCTGATGAAAGAGCAAGTGGCCCCATGTCTCTAGGACAAAGTTGAAATTTCACCCCATAGACTTGCATTGAAATAAGGCTGAAGCTAGGGTTAGGGTTAGGGTTAGGGTTAAGGTTAGGGTTAGGGTTCCTCAAGTACTAGAAGCCCCAAATTTGCTGTGGGCGCTTCTTGGGGGCTCCTGATGAAAGAGCAAGTGGCCCCATGTCTCTAGGACAAAGTTAAAATTTCACCCCATAGACTTGCATTGAAATAAGGCTGAAGCTAGGGTTAGGGTTAGGGTTAGGGTTAAGGTTAGGGTTAGGGTTCCTCAAGTACTAGAAGCCCCAAATTTGCTGTGGGCGCTTCTTGGGGGCTCCTGATGAAAGAGCAAGTGGCTCCATGTCTCTAGGACAAAGTTGAAATTTCACCCCATAGACTTGCATTGAAATAAGGCTGAAGCTAGGGTTAGGGTTAGGGTTAGGGTTAAGGTTAGGGTTAGGGTTCCTCAAGTACTAGAAGCCCCAAATTTGCTGTGGGCGCTTCTTGGGGGCTCCTGATGAAAGAGCAAGTGGCCCCATGTCTCTAGGACAAAGTTGAAATTTCACCCCATAGACTTGCATTGAAATAAGGCTGAAGCTAGGGTTAGGGTTAGGGTTAGGGTTAAGGTTAGGGTTAGGGTTCCTCAAGTACTAGAAGCCCCAAATTTGCTGTGGGCGCTTCTTGGGGGCTCCTGATGAAAGAGCAAGTGGCCCCATGTCTCTAGGACAAAGTTGAAATTTCACCCCATAGACTTGCATTGAAATAAGGCTGAAGCTAGGGTTAGGGTTAGGGTTAGGGTTAAGGTTAGGGTTAGGGTTCCTCAAGTACTAGAAGCCCCAAATTTGCTGTGGGCGCTTCTTGGGGGCTCCTGATGAAAGAGCAAGTGGCCCCATGTCTCTAGGACAAAGTTGAAATTTCACCCCATAGACTTGCATTGAAATAAGGCTGAAGCTAGGGTTAGGGTTAGGGTTAGGGTTAAGGTTAGGGTTAGGGTTCCTCAAGTACTAGAAGCCCCAAATTTGCTGTGGGCGCTTCTTGGGGGCTCCTGATGAAAGAGCAAGTGGCCCCATGTCTCTAGGACAAAGTTAAAATTTCACCCCATAGACTTGCATTGAAATAAGGCTGAAGCTAGGGTTAGGGTTAGGGTTAGGGTTAAGGTTAGGGTTAGGGTTCCTCAAGTACTAGAAGCCCCAAATTTGCTGTGGGCGCTTCTTGGGGGCTCCTGATGAAAGAGCAAGTGGCTCCATGTCTCTAGGACAAAGTTGAAATTTCACCCCATAGACTTGCATTGAAATAAGGCTGAAGCTAGGGTTAGGGTTAGGGTTAGGGTTAAGGTTAGGGTTAGGGTTCCTCAAGTACTAGAAGCCCCAAATTTGCTGTGGGCGCTTCTTGGGGGCTCCTGATGAAAGAGCAAGTGGCCCCATGTCTCTAGGACAAAGTTGAAATTTCACCCCATAGACTTGCATTGAAATAAGGCTGAAGCTAGGGTTAGGGTTAGGGTTAGGGTTAAGGTTAGGGTTAGGGTTCCTCAAGTACTAGAAGCCCCAAATTTGCTGTGGGCGCTTCTTGGGGGCTCCTGATGAAAGAGCAAGTGGCCCCATGTCTCTAGGACAAAGTTGAAATTTCACCCCATAGACTTGCATTGAAATAAGGCTGAAGCTAGGGTTAGGGTTAGGGTTAGGGTTAAGGTTAGGGTTAGGGTTCCTCAAGTACTAGAAGCCCCAAATTTGCTGTGGGCGCTTCTTGGGGGCTCCTGATGAAAGAGCAAGTGGCCCCATGTCTCTAGGACAAAGTTGAAATTTCACCCCATAGACTTGCATTGAAATAAGGCTGAAGCTAGGGTTAGGGTTAGGGTTAGGGTTAGGGTTAAGGTTAGGGTTAGGGTTCCTCAAGTACTAGAAGCCCCAAATTTGCTGTGGGCGCTTCTTGGGGGCTCCTGATGAAAGAGCAAGTGGCCCCATGTCTCTAGGACAAAGTTGAAATTTCACCCCATAGACTTGCATTGAAATAAGGCTGAAGCTAGGGTTAGGGTTAGCCCTAACCCTAACCCTAACCCTAACCCACTTGCTCTTTCATCAGGAGCCCCCAAGAAGCGCCCACAGCAAATATGGGGCTTCTAGTACTTGAGGAACCCTAACCCTAACCTTAACCATAACCCTAACCCTAACCCTAGCTTCAGCCTTATTTCAATGCAAGTCTATGGGGTGAAATTTCAACTTTGTCCTAGAGACATGGGGCCACTTGCTCTTTCATCAGGAGCCCACAAGAAGCGCCCACAGCAAATTTGGGGCTTCTAGTACTTGAGGAACCCTAACCTTAACCCTAACCCTAGCTTCAGCCTTATTTCAATGCAAGTCTATGGGGTGAAATTTCAACTTTGTCCTAGAGACATGGGGCCGCTTGCTCTTTCATCAGGAGCCCCCAAGAAGCGCCCACAGCAAATATGGGGCTTCTAGTACTTGAGGAACCCTAACCCTAACCTTAACCCTAACCCTAACCCTAGCTTCAGCCTTATTTCAATGCAAGTCTATGGGGTGAAATTTCAACTTTGTCCTAGAGACATGGGGCCACTTGCTCTTTCATCAGGAGCCCCCAAGAAGCGCCCACAGCAAATATGGGGCTTCTAGTACTTGAGGAACCCTAACCCTAACCTTAACCCTAACCCTAACCCTAGCTTCAGCCTTATTTCAATGCAAGTCTATGGGGTGAAATTTCAACTTTGTCCTAGAGACATGGGGCCACTTGCTCTTTCATCAGGAGCCCCCAAGAAGCGCCCACAGCAAATTTGGGGCTTCTAGTACTTGAGGAACCCTAACCCTAACCCTAATTTCAGTTAACCCGAACCCTAACCCTAGTTTCAGCCTTATTTCAATGCAAGTCTATGGGGTGAAATTTCAACTTTGTCCTAGAGACACGGGACCACTTGCAAGTTCATCAGGAGCCCCCACTAGACACCCACGTCAAATTTGGGACTTCTAGCTCATGAGGAAAACCGAAACCCTTACCCTTTACCTAACTCAACCCTAACCGTATCCCTAACTCTAACGGGAGGTCCGACGAATGGACGATTTGTTATACTAATGAGAGGTTGGACTAATGGGCAGTTCCATGTTTCTTAGCCCATCTTATTTTGTGTTTTGTAAAATGGCGGCAGGCACTTCCTGGTTTTACCAAAACTGAAATGTGGCTAATTAGTTGCTTTTCAACCACCGACTGACCAGTTTCCACTCTTGCGTCTTACTGATGCAGATTGTAAAAAATTCCACATCTGTGATGGCAGTGTGTTTGGACTCACTTCTCTCCTTGATGCTGATCAGCACAGTGTTCAGATGAGGTTTCAGCTCGTCCTCCAGCAGCTCCAGGCCCAGGACTCTGATGGCACCCAGTGCATTGTTCAGGTTGTCTGTGCAGAGAAGAAGACGTGAGAGACAGACACATCACGATTACAAGCAATGGAGACCAACTGGACTTGGAACACAATGTGAAGTTCTGGTTCTGCATCAAACCATCACTTTCTATTTTTTTTATTTAGAATGATTGTAGCAAAGAAAGAGTTGCTGAGTAGATAAGCTGTAGTGGCCCCAGATAAAACACACACACACACACACACACACACACACACAGATTGAACTTGCGACCTTCTTGTGAGGTTACAGAGCTAATCACCGCACCGCCGTGTTGCCAGGACGACATCCATCTGTGGGAATGAAGTTTGCTTGTGGTTTGAGTGAAGCTGCCAGAATCTCTGACAGTGAACACACAACTCTGAGCTGATTGGTCAAAAAATAAAACCCATCTGACGCCACGCAAATTTTTTCATTCTGTGGGTGTATCTGTGCACGTGCGTAGTCCTCTTGATCATCTTTGGTTGCACAAAATTCTGCACCTCACCATGTTAGTGTCAGCAATCCACATTTATTGAGCAAACGTGGGGAACCAGAACTCCTGACTGGCCTTCGATTCTGCTCACAATTTATCAGTCTAGTTCAGGCATGAGCAAACTACGGCCCGGGGGCCATATGCGGCCTGTTAAGCTTTTTAAAGAAATTATTTGAACTTGAAGAAATTATGTTGATAGTAAGTCATAAAATAGGTTTGATGTTTTCTTTACTCCTATTAGGTGGGTCACCAAAACACTCCATCCATCTGCCCCTGCTACGGCCCCTCTGTCAAATCTTGGAACTCATTGTGGCCCACCAGTCAAAAAGTTTGCCTGGCCCTGCTCTAGCTGGACTCTGGTTTCAATGTTAGGAATCATGAAAGATGTTTCATTTGCTCGTCAGCACATGAAATGTAGTTGTTGTTTTTGAATTAATATTCTCATGAAGATTATGGGAATTTGCATCTCAACAACCTCCATCTGGCCAGATAATTAAATTACAACGGCACTGGAACGACTTGAGTGGCTGTTGGTTTAACACACGCTGCTCTTGTCAAGCTTCATCTGACTGAACCAGGAAGTCTAAATCACCTCCGCGGGTGTTCAAACGTCACTGACAGCAACAGCTGAGGTGAAGCTCGCGTGCAGCAAAGTCACGTGTGTGTGTGTGTGTGTGTGTGTGTTTGTGTATATACGCAATTTATCACACATTAATTCAGAGGGAACAATTTTTAGCTGAATGAGACAAATCAAACCAACGTGATTCTATGATGCCTTAAGTTGTGTTGTGTTGTATTGTCGCACTCACCGTTGGGCTTGTTGTGTTGTAGCTGAGTGGCTCTGTGTTTGTCCCTGTGTCGCTGTGTGTAGGTGCACATGGGTGGGAGGTTGTGGTGGCCCATGGCCGACGCCTCCTCAGCTCCAGGTCTCCATCAGTCAGCCGCCGCTCTGGACAGACGGCACTTCACACCGCCGACGCTCCATCTTGTGTGTGTGTGTGAGACGTTTGTGTTGCTGCTCCGTCCGCACGCAGGTTAATACACACTAAGTCTCCAGTAAAGCCGCAGCCCCCCCGCCCTCCTCCCACTCCTGTGTGTGTAGTGAAGGAATTAGCTGCCAGGTGTCGTCTTACTGCACAAAGTGGACCAACAACACACACTGTCCAGCCTCTGGTTTTGGAAGAGGTTTTTTCCCCTGATGTCTCCATTTAATGCTGCAAATAAATTATTTCCTGTTTGATATTATTATCTAGAACATGATCACAATATAGTCAATCGCGCTCACACTATTTGCAATGCACAAATAATATTTGTGCAATGCAAATAGCGCTGTGTGGGACTGTACTTTATTTGAGTTAATGCACATCTGGGTACTATATATAGATTTTTTTTTAACAGTTTAATCAGTATCAGTATCTTAGTTCTATGGTAGATTTTTTTAAATACTTTTTTTTGTCTTTATAGTTCATGATATTTATATTTATATTTATATTACTATTTTATGATATGTATGTGTGACGTATGTTTGTGATTGTGCCATTTCATGTTTTTATTTGTGGGTCCTATGAGCTGCAACTATTTTTAACAACACACTTTGCTCAGCCAATGAAATTCATTGAAATGCAGCACAATACAAAGTTTTTTACTAAACTTTACTGAACTTCTGAAATTGACAAAACATTTTCTACAGTCGAACGCTGAATATCTAAAGTGTAAAATCAACAGTGTTATGTCATCAGTCAAGTCATGATCATTGCAGGGGATACAGCTGAGGATGGAAATACAAACTGAAAAAAAAACAGCTTAAAAAAAAACATCTGAACTAATTAGAGTCAAATCAAAATAACGCACAGAATCGGCTGTGAAACAAACTAATTCAACTGGAGAAAACTTTGATATTCAGGGAAATGTGATCAGTCCGCCACAACTGCGATTCCTGAGCCCTGAACTGTAGCAACAGCTGCTCAGCAGGTGGCACCAAAGAGACCAACAGGACTGGGTGATGAAAGTCATCTTCTCAGTCACTTCCTGCCTGCTGTTTGTTCATCAGTATGTTTTAGCGCCGACTTCAAAGACGCCGACTGGTCACTGAAATCGAGCGGTGAGTGAAAATGTTCCTGCTGCAGTTTGAGAACAAACGTCCAGGATTCGGTGACGGTGATTCACTCATCTGCCTTTAAAAAAAGTCCGAAACTTGTGACGTGTTTGGCTCACAATGATGACATCATCACAACCAGGATGCCCTCTGACGACAACCTGCCCTGTAATTGGTTTTTCCTGCCCTGGCCATGTGACCTGCCTCTAAACGGCAGTGGCTGCACTGAGGCCGCTGGAGACGGTCTGGTAGCCCATGGACACCAGCGTGAGGACGTTGTCCTCAACGCCGTCCGCCTTGCACGACTCGCCATGCGTGTCCATTGGAACGCTGGCGGTGGCGGCGGCGGTGCTGTCCTGCCTCGTCCTCTTGCTCT
Source organism: Nelusetta ayraudi (assembly GCF_046127955.1). Classification (NCBI taxonomy): domain Eukaryota; kingdom Metazoa; phylum Chordata; class Actinopteri; order Tetraodontiformes; family Monacanthidae; genus Nelusetta; species Nelusetta ayraudi. The sequence continues at coordinate 15,196 of NW_027466221.1, forward strand.
TGGCTTTGCTCCGCCCCCTGGCTTTGGGAGTCTCCCTGCCTGGCTCACCGGCATCCAGGAGAGTTTTCTCGCCGTCCGCCGGGCGGGATTTGCGGTGCCGCCTGCGGTTGCGTCTGGCCGGCGGGCCGGAGTCGGTGGGGTCGGAGGCGGCGGCGCCCGACAGGATCCGGATCTGCTGCTCGATCACCATGACGATCATGTCCAGGGCCACGTCCAGCATGCCCAGGCCCAGGCCGTGGGTGACGTTGTTGAAGGCGCCGCTGTTGGCCGGGTCCATGAAGCATCTCCTCATGTCCTCCAGGTGGTTCCTGAAGCCAGAGACACAGTCAGGACAAGATCCACTGGCTGGAAGAGCACCAGTCAAATGTGTTTCGAGGTTGGGTTTTTTTGTGTGCGTGTGTGTTCTTAATGTCAATGTGTCTCGGTGAGAATTCAATGAATGTACTTTGTCTCAATAATCTTGGACCAGTGTTGCACTCGGTTGGTCTCAGGTGTGAGCTGCTTGGCCATGTTGCCGTAGTCGATGTAGTCGCGGGCGAAGTCCTTCATGTCGTCACACAGAGCGCTGCCGTCGCCTGGACAAAAACACACAAAGTCATTCCTCAGTCAGTTGCTTCACTTCTTCTCGATATTACAGACTCAGTGGACGGCACAAACATCGTCCGTCACCTTCAGTGAGCTTTGAGAAGTACGAGGAGACGGACGTGGTGGTGCTGGGAGTCAGGCCGAGGACACCGAGCGACTCCAGCAGCGTTTTCTTGCTGGCTGGACCCCGGCTGACCCGGGTGTAGGCGGCCAGGGAGCGCAGGGACATCTTCTCCGGAGGCTGCAGCCGCCGCTTGATCTCGTTGTAGGAGATAAGGTACTTGCCTGAGGAGAGACGCAGCAGAAAACACGAGAAATGAGTTGTGCAAGGCTTCCAAAAAAAGTAATACATCAAAGGTTTGGCGCGTGTTGTGTAGACATTTTTTAAGAGGAAACAGCGACATCAAGTGGTTACATTTTAGATTGCAGCGCTCTTTCAGTCCCCTTAGGAACTCTGTGCCCTCACTCTCTAAACTAAGCTTGGTACTGAACTACAGTGGCTTGTGAGCACAAATCTGGATTCCTCGTTCACCTTCTTCTTCACTGGTTTATTTGAGGATGAGAGCGTTCACCCCAAATATGAAATGCCCAGGCAAGCTAACTAGGAGCAAGACCCCTCTTCTCTGTATATTCTTATGTAGATATAAGAACTGTTCTCTGAGTAGGAAACTAAATCATTTTTATTGCGCTGTGTGTATACACTTGTATTAATGTATTTATGGGCAGTATGTTAAGCTTTTAGCAATACAGAAATAAAAAATTAAGCCATATTTGACATATCGGACCTTTGAATCAAAGGGGTGACTTACGAGCCTTGGATCCCTTCATGTTGGGATCCAGGAGCGACAAAACCTCAGCGAAGGGCATCTGAGTGTTGGGCTGCAGGTTCACACTAGCGTTAGCGGCGACTTCCTGGTTTTGGGACGTGATCTCAGACTGGACCGGCGCACACATCTGCATCTGAGAATGAATCTGAGGCGGCACCATGCTCATCCCCTCCTGGTTCTGGTCCAGGATGGCCTGGCCTTGTGCTTGCGGGAGGAGGAGTGTGTTTTCCGACAGCTCCTGCAGGCCCATGTCCACCTGTGTGGCGCCACTCGTTTGCTCTGAGGACACCTGGAAAATCCCCATGACTGGCTTGACCACAGTGAAGACCATGTTCCCCTGTGCATCCAGGCCCATCATCCTGGTGGAGGGATCCATGCTCCAACTTCCTATGCGATTCCTATGCGAGAGCCCTGATTTGGTCTAGGTGGCCCATGTAGGAGTGAGGTGATGGTCAAAGGTTCGAGTCTGGGTGAAAGAGAAACAAAAACCAGCCATGTCAGTAACATTATTGACCTTCTTTTTATGAATCTCTCTCAACAAAAAGCAGAAGTGTAACTCAGCACTGTTCTATTTTTTTCCCCACACCTTATCTTGCAGTATATATGTATGTTTCAAAGTGTCTTCTGAGTGACAAGAATGAAAGTGGCTTGTGTCATGTTTTATTAGCTTTCATCTGTTTTACTGGATGACTCTGTAACATCAACTCATGTGACTTTAATCGGAGTTACTACTCCATTAGTATGGGTTTAACTATGAAGGCACGAGAAATGTCACGGCCGTCCCTGGAAATATGAGCTGGGCTCCCCTCCCATTTATATATGTATATATATATATATATATATATATATATATATATATATATATATATATACATATATATATATATATATATATATGTATATATATATATATATATATATATATATGTATATATATATAATATTTCGATTTTTTTTTTTTCTTTTTAATTGCCATGTGATTCTGCTTGCACCGTTTTGCCCAATCATCAGCGTCTCACAATTCAACAGGGTCCAATAAAGCAACAGACAAATTCGGCCCATCCCTCTACTGCGTTTCCTCTCTGTGCTGGTGTTTACGTGACTACCTGAGACGTGCACGTGAGAGTGCGGTCTCATCCTCGCGGTCACCGGAAGGGCTTCACCCCCGATGTTTGTGAAACAACTTTGTGTAAAGTGCAAATTCACCAAGTGAAAAGGTCGCCACGTTATCATCCATTTTGTGAGCGTTCATAATCAACATGTCTTAAATCTTACCACGGACAAGCAAACATTCAAAAACTACTATTCGTAAAGTACCAAAGTCCAACTTGAGAAATGGACGCGGCCGCCGTCACGGTGACTGTGACGCTCATCATGGCTGCCGACAGGATCACGGGCTGCTCGGCTCGGTCGGCGAGCTCGTAGCTTGGACCTCAGACGGCCGCGGTGGGACTGGAAGGACTGAGACAACAGCGGTGCGTGCGGCACGCCACAGCGCTGCCGCCTGTGTCACTCACCGACTCGCGGCACGCTCGGTTCCCCCCTTCACAGCGACGCTGATCCTGGAACGGTCTTCGGCACAACCTGCGACATTTTCCCTCCTTCTCCGCGGTCGCTTCAGCGGGTTGCAAATCAGCCGAAGTGAGCTACCGCCAGGCAGTGTTGATCCCAGCTGCGATTGGTCCGCCCGCACATCAGTCAAATGGGATGTCGGTTTTAAATGGCTAAGCCCATTGCAGAAAAAAGAAGGCGGGACTTCCGCTTTCGTCAACGCTGATCTTCCACAGTTTTGGCCGCTTTCCTCGTCGGATTTCGCCTTTTCAAGTGATGTGGATTTAATATTTCCGATTAATCGTATCATTTTAAATCCGGTTAACTTAAAATGAAATCCCATTACTCGTCGGCTTCGGCTTACATGGTACACAGCTACTATTATATAATATACACATATATTATATTGTGTTGGTGCACATTTATATTATTATTATTATTATTATTATTATTATTATTATTATTAATTTTTTTTTTTAGGTCTCGTTTGTCATTAAGATGTGATTACACTTTGTTGCTCCAGAATGAGGAAATTCAAGTCGAGAGAAATGGTGGGGAAAGACATTAAAACATTAAATATGAGCGATTAAATGGCAATAATCTATTTCAAATAGCTTTTGTATTTGTTTTTTTTCTCATCCTTTGGCACATCAATTTTTATTACGTTTTCTGTATAGCAAATGCGTTTCCTCACTGAAGAAGCAAGAGAGGAAATCAATGATTATTGGGAGGGTAAATTTAGTTAAATGCATATAAATTGTTTCGAAAACCCCGGTATGACTTAATCCTCAAAGCGACCATCTGGCAACACCAAGAGATTTGTTTAGGCTGTTACGCCACAGCGAAGGACAAAAGTTCAAGTTCTGCCCTCTGAAACCTGGACCCTGCTGTTTGTGGCACATTTAGATCTAAAAACCCTTCCAAGTTTCACTATAACAAAGGCATTTTTTGTTTGTAAATTCTGAGCAAAACTATATTTTAGAAGCCTTTTTTACTGTCTAGCTATCCTGCACTGTTGCAACTAAACTTGAAGGGTTGTATGACCTTATAAGCAGAGATCTTGTTTTCAACTTCAATTTCCAATTTATTTGGTTACAAATTAAAAAAAATATATATAAAATAAAGAGTAGAAAGTAGTAAAACAATGCCAAGGAAAAATAACAAAAGGCAATAGTTAAATATTTAAATACAAATATAGTCAGCTAACCACATAAGGGAATCGGTGATACTCTAAACACATGAGAGCGCACAAACGCAAGCACGCCTGCACACATGCTCACACACACACGCACACACACACACACACACTCAAGACTTTTGGGCAAGAAAGGCATATCCTGATCCATGAATTTAGAAGGACACAACAATCAACCTTGTGAAACAGTTTTCTTACTAATGAATGAGTGCAAACTAACTGAAACAACATCAGGAGACAAGAGAGAAAATGATGCTCCGTCATCAGAACAGAAGGCTTCAATATACAAATTTTACAGTGCCACACGGCCTCCCTGGTTTACTGAGGATCACTGCGAGAGCCACGCAAAATACCCACACTCTAATTGTAGAGCATGACCACTGTTATTATTACAGTAAAGAACAGGCAAAAGTAGAGGATTTGCCTTCACAGAGATGGAAAAGCATCCAGAACTGACACTAACTGCGCAACAGGGAGTGGAAACTCTTAACAGAAGAGAAGATCAGTCTGCACCGACACTCAGTGTCCACAAGAGAGCGCACAAGGAGCTCACACTGCCCCCTGAGTGAAGCTGTTGGGTTTGGTTGCACTGGGTTTTCTTCAAGTTTCCTCCTGGCTCATTGAGTCCTGGTCCTGGGCGTCCAGAGAGCAGCTGCGGCCAGTTTGGGCTTAGTGTCGGCGAGCGCGCTGGGTCCCGGTGCCCGCCGTGTTGATGTAGAGGAGGGGCTGAGGCTGCCGCAGATGGGACCCTCGCTTCAGGTTGTTGTTTGTGTGAGCTGTGGACGACTCTGCATTAGAGACGGACAGAGACTGGAGCTCAGAGGTGCCAGGTGCGGCGGGGGGGGGTCGTCGTGAGTGGAAGTTTCCAGAAGTGGACCTCACCTGTCAGGTGGCTGCAGTGGGGGGAGCGGACTTTGGCGAGAGGATGGACTCTGTGCTGGGGGCGGAGCACGACGGCCTGGGGGGCGTTGTGGAGGTGGGGGTCCGATGTGCTGTCCAGGGGGCGGAAACGCTGCGCGGCGGCCGTCTTGGTGTGAGGCAGCTGTCGGCCGGAAGAAGAAACACAAAGACTCTCACGCCGCTGACACAAAAAACTAGAAAAATATATATAAGATAAAATAGGAATGGCTTTGTACCCTCAGCCATTGTAAGGCTGAGTAGGAAAACATGAGGTAAAGACTTTAGTGAGATCGAAAAGAAAGACGCTCAAGGACTTTTTGTGTGTGCTGTTTTTCTTTTTCTGTATAATTGTCCTGTGGGAGGAGTCAGCAACCTTTTTGAACCTGAGAGCTACTTCATGGCAATCAGTTTGCTTCTGAATTCTTCAGAATTTTCTCAGTTAGCCTTTAGTTAATGTTATTATTAATGATACTCATCGATGTGAAGACACTGATCAGATTAAAGAGTTCTCAATAATTATCAACAATGACTTAACAAGGTTGGAGAAAATTGGGGGCGACTCTCGTGGTCCTTGGGGGTGACCTGGTGCGCATGGGCACCGTGTTGGTGACCCCCTGACCTGCAGTACCGTCAGCTACAAATACAGAAACCTAGAACCTTGAAAATGTGGAGGAGAGTTCAGGGAGGGAACACTCACTGCTTGACCCGTGACCTCAAAGGAGCGAGAGCGCCTCTTTTTGCGGCCGGCCTCGAAGTCCACGTCGCGGGGCGTCTGGTTCCTGATGGCGACGTGGCGGTGTTGTGGGCGTGTCCAGGTCACCTGCAGGTTGGGGCCTTCGCAGGCGGCGGCGGTGCTGCTGGACAGGTTGTCGTCCGACGTGGCGTGTCTGAGCTCGGGGCTGGGCTGCCGGCTGCGCCGCACGGGCACACCTCCGGGGGGCGCCTCGCTCAGAGACAGGTTGCTCTTCTGCTTCTTGGGGTCCAGAGGGGAGGAGGGGGGAGGGGCCAGCCGCAGGGCGTCCGCCTCCAGGGCTTTGGAGCGTCGGCGGGCGGCTTTGACCACGATGTTCTGGACCCCCTTCAGGATCTGCTGCCGCTCTGAGACACACACACACACACACACACACACACACACACACACACACAGAAGCACAGTGAGTTTTAGTGTGGCTGCTAGCTGATTTCATAGCCTCGCTTAACTTTATATGCTAAGCTAAGCAGGGCTAAGCAGTGCAACAGAGGTTAGCAATAACAAAGTTAACTATGGCTGGCTAGCTGTTTCCATAGCCTCCCTTAGCCTTAGCTTTAATGCTAAGCCAATAGAAAGTGCTAAACTAACACAGGGTGCTAAGCTAACAGAATATACACACATACACACACGTATGCCAATAACTTGCTATACTGTGAATTTGTTCTGTTTCTAATGTGGGAACGCGCAAATTTTGCGAGTCATTTTTCACGACACTGTCTCAGGCGTCGGCTTTGCCCCCTCTTGAGACTGCCAGGAGATAAAAACTGTTGTTCGAGAGCTACGCTGCAAACAAGGGGCTAAGGCGGCGGTCTTACCGATCCGTGAGAGGACAATGTCTGTGCCGGCCTCACTGCTGTCAGGTGATGAGTCCAGGTGGCTGCTGACGCTGTGGCTGAGGTGGCTGCAGCTCAACGTGCTCTCAGGTCCCAGCGGCTGCAGCTGAACACACGGGAGGCGGAGCATCATCACACCGGCATCACACGGAGAGTGCGACGCGTGTTCATTCACTCATAACCCACTCGCGTGTGAGTGACGCTCAAACGTTTCTGACGGGGTTAAAGGTTAAGTGCGTAATATTTGTGGATTTTTAGATTGCAGCTCTCTTTCGCTCATGCTCCCTCTCCAGAGTTTCCCAACTACGGTGGCCTGCACACACACAAACTTGAATACCTCGTCCACCTCCTTCTTCGTTGGTTTATTTGAAGACACAAGCGTTCAAAATAAATACGAAACGCGCTGTCAAGCAGCTGGATTGTGCACACCAGGCTTCCTTAGAAATATGGCATTGCAAGATGGCAGCTAACTGGGAGCAAGACCCTTGTTCTATGTATGTTCTTATGTACAGTACATATGAGAAACGCTATGGGTAGGAAAACCAAATGACTTTAATTGTACTGTGAGTATCTGCTTTTATGTTTTAAGTTTTTACGGGCAGTATATTAACGTTTTACGAATATAAAAAAAAAAAATCAAGCCAAATTTTATACGCTGGACCTTTAAACACGACGGCGTACACAAGAGTGTTTCATGGTTGATGTTTCTCGTATGGAAGGTGAAAACAACAACAACAGATGAAAATTGGAATTTGATCCAATCAGGAAATAAAAATCAGCAGCGTCACAAGTCACCTCACAAACATGGCGTGAAGGGAGAAATGCAGCCTGTCGGCCACCGCCCACCTCTCTGTTGCCCCTCCCATTGATGTGGATGGGGGGCGGAGTCATCACGGCCGCGTTCTTCATCTGTCGGGTGTGAGGGCAGTTCTTGAAGACCCTGTTACTGTCCCTGCGAGACAGACAGACAGCGTCGATGATGATGATGATGATGATGATGATGATGATGATGCACCGTCTGGAAATTCGTGAGATCTTTGCCAATTTGGCTGCGTCCTCTTACAGCTCTGCCTGCGAGATGATGGGCGGCAACGTGTGGCGCCGCAGTTTGACCTGGCCGCCACCGCCGCGGCTGTCCGAGCACACGTTGCGCACGCTCTCCTGGTCCGAGTCCACGTCCTGCACACTGTCCCGGGCCGGCCGCGGCAGGGAGATCTTGGGCAGGGAGCCGTCCTGGAGGGGAGATATGGAGGGGCAGTGTCAACTTACTCCTCGTTTCCTAAGTTAACTCCTTCAACTACAACTTTCGATTCGGGCGCCGGCCGACCTTGACCGAGTGTCCGGCCGTGACCTTGTCCAGGGCCATGGCTCTGTCCAGCTTCCTCTCATCCAGCTCCCGCATGTACATCTCATAGAGCTCCTGCAGGTGAGGAGGCACCAGCAGGCTGTGCTCTGTAACACACACACACACACACACAAATACACAGACACCATGTCAGTGGTGAAAATAGAAAGGAAAGTTTTGTTTGTCTTTTTTTCTTTCCTTTTGAAGTTTTTCCTTTTTTGTTTTTTTTCATAACAAATTCAGTCAATATTTATTTGGTTAGACCAGGGAAGGGCAAACTTTTTGACTGGTGGGCTACAATGGGTTCTAAAATCTCACAGAGGGGGACTATAAATATGCACGAGGGATAAATCGAAAAAATATCATCTAGCTTCAACGTGAATTGAAAATAACCCAAATCAAAGTTCCGACAAAATCAGTGTCTTCGAAGCCCAGGGTATTTAGCTCTTTATTGAAATGACTCTTAAAACACAGAACAAATGGATGAAATCCAGCTATTTTATGACTTACTGATTCTTAATATAATTTAAGTTCGGCGGGCCGATTAAAAAGCTTAATGGCCTGGGCCGTAGTCTTCCCAGGCTCACACTTCATATAAAGACTGCAGACACACACACACACACACGCACGCACGCACACACACACGTGCAGCGGTTACCGTCAATGAACTGCCTCTGCTGCTGTATGATCTCGTCGCACAGGTGCCGGTGCTGCTCGAAGCGCTGCACCACCACGTTCTTCTGGCGGATGACGTTGTCCTTGAGCAGCGCGTGCGACTGCATCTCCACGTTCTCGATCTCCAGCTCGTGCACCTTGCAGAGGAGGCCCAGGACCTCGCGCTGCTCCTCGGAGCTCACCCGCCGAGGGAGCAGCTCCTCCAGGCGCCGCGCACGGTCCCGCAGCTCCAGGAATCGGCGCTCTAGCAGCGCCTAATGGACGAGCAGGGTAGGACATAGCACGTGAGTAAAAAAATCTTCTGAGAGTTCAAAATCGAAAAAATATGGAGACTGGTTGGAGTGAAAAACTGTATTCGTTCAATTTGCATAAAAGTTTTAAATGACCACAAAAACTTACTAGATGATTTTTATTTTTTTTTTTCATTTTGGTGCAGTGATCAATAAGACTCATAGAGGCCTTGCAAGACTTTTCCTCGTCTCTCACCTTCTGCTTGCGGATCTTCTTCTGCTCAGCCATGAGTGTGACCAGGTGTTCCCGGGCCAGAACCACATCCTGCGTCTCACTGCTGTCTGGCGGCGACTCCGGAGAGTCCGAGTCCTTTTCGCTCTCGTCCTTACTGACGCTCTCCTTCCTCCGCTCCGCTCGCCACTTCCTGCGGTGCCGGCTCTGCTCCTGCTCCCAGCTGGAAGCACAGCGCAGGTGGAGACGGGTCACAAAGCTGCTGCGTGACGACAGAGGAAGAGGTTGTGATTGTTCCCTGCCGACAGACTGACTCTGTGATGGTGACCAGGTGTTTGGAGGTGTCCATCTGGATCTCCATGCTGCTGTTTTCCAGCTCCATCAGGCTCCTCCTGATCGCCATCTGCTGGCGGAAGGCCTCCAGGAGCTGCTCCTTCAGCTGATCCATCTCCGCTCGGCTCTGCTGGCTGGAGTGGGCCTGGACCTCAGCTGCAGGACAGACGTTCAGGAGTTCAGGAGTTGGAGTTGTGCACGTATCCTACCGGAGCGGAGGGCGGAGCATCTGTTTACCCTGGACGTGGCGGATGTCGGCCCGCTCTGAGTTAACGGGCTGGCGGCCGGCCTGCTCGGCGATCTTCTTCTTCAGCCGCTGGATTTCAGAGCGCAGGTCGGAGATGATGTTGGTGTACTGGGCGATGTGGTAGGACACATTGATCAGGTTCCTCTTCACCTGATTGACAATTGAAAATTATTGTTTGTTTGTTCTTTGTTTTACAGATTTGTCCACTTTTATGATGATTACGTGACTTTTTTTCAACCCCCAAACTGCCATTTGTAAGTGTGATGACAGCTGGTTCTTCTGTCACACTGAAGACCTGCAGGGTCTGGAGGTCAAAGGTCCCACATTCACTATTTTCGCAGTGCGTTTCTCATCCTGGACTCCGATGGAGCCAGTAATTATTATCTAAGATTTTTTATTGTCCTCTTCTTTTTTATTGCGTGCTAGAGTTTGGGTTTTATTATATTTTCATGAGCTATTTTATTCTATCTATACATCCTTTGTGCATTTCTTCATCACTCAAGTTCCAAATTTTGTTATTTTACATGTACATGTTGGAAAACCTCAGAGGATGGGGCCAACACCTAACTGGGGGGTGTGGTCAGTCACCTGGGAGAGGTATCACTGCCCCCCGTTACATCACACCGAGCTGATTTCCAGAAGCACTTGCACACTGAAGGTCACTGGCTGGAGATTAGAGATTATTTTTTTCAACCTTTCAGATGTTTGCCAGTGCATATTGTCACACACAATCTCTGTCCAATAGGGGGAGTGCTCTTATAAAAAGGCAGGAGAGTTACTCTACAGGAAAGGTTTCCATAAATGACGCCTGTTGATGTGACCTGTTGCCGTGCAGGAAATCAAATGAACTCGAGCGCAGGACAGTCGTCCATGAAGTAGTTCAGTGATTATCGGTGGACAAACACAGGTGCGGGCGGTTACCCGGGTTCGAATGCTTTTGGCACGGTCGGCATATGTCAGCGTGTTGCGGGACTCCTCAAAGGCCACGGAGGCGGGGCTAATGTGGGCGATCATGACGGTCCTGCTGTTGCCGCCCAGCGAGTCCTGCCAATCACACAGACAAGCACACGGTTGGTCAGCGAGTCTCTCTGCCCGCGCTCACACACAGAGAGCAGCAGGGGGCAGTGTGATGGCGGGTGAGTGTGTGGAGGAGCTCCACCTTGAGCAGCCGCGTCAACTTGCTGTCCCGGTAGTTGACGTACTTGGCGCCGTTCTTGTCGCTCAGGGCGTTGATGCAGTTGCCCAGAGCCAGCAGGGAGCGGTTGATGTGGGCGCCCTCCTTCAGCCGCTGGCCCCGGTTCTGAGTCTGACACATACACACACACACACACACACACACACACACACATCATTTTACAGCTTTGACGGACAGACGTGTCTCACATCTCAGTGCAGATGAGTCGTTCCCGCTCCTGACCAGAAGATGGCAGCACCTGCTATGTTTGATTTTGGTGGACTTAAATCAACTTGAGCGCTCTGTCGGGAGGTTGAGGACAAACAGCCTGTTTTTCTCCTGCTAATTGAGGCCAGATGTCCTGGTTATCCATAAATAGTGAAGCTGTCAGCGGCTATTGTACACCAGGGCTGTTGTAATAAAATCTAAACATCCATATAATAATTTTTTTTTTTTTCAAACACAAGTGTATAATGGTATATACCATTTAAAAATAATGTAATCTCTATTGTCTTATTTCTATCCTCCCCCATGTGAAAAGAAAAATGCTCACAGTCACTTAATGATAAGGCTGCCATGACTTATATTAAAAAAAAAAAAAAAAAGACTGATTCTAAATCAGACTGAGGCCATGGTCATGGACCCTTGATATGTTCACTAGTAGAGACACTTGATTGAGATTTATGGAGTTTCATTTTTTGTTTTTCTTGCTTATTTCTATGTGGTTCAAAGTTTCAGCTTGGAGCCTTTCAGCATCCGTCTCAGGAAGTCGGAACTGTAAACCTGCACAACAGCCCAAAGGAGCAAGGGCTCACCTGCGCTGCCCGTTCAGAGCCGGCCAGGTCGATCATGAAGAGGCGTGCGAAGCGGACCTCCTGCAGCACGTCGCGGCAGCGGCTCTGCTGCTTGACGGCCACCTGCAGCACGGCGTGCGAGCGGGATGACGTCTGATTGGCTGCCGTCGGCTCCTGAGTGCGCTGCTTGTTGCCCTTCATCAGTAACTCCATGATCTAAATAAAAGGAAACAAACAAAAAAAATAATAATTCACCACATAGATGATGCTCCTCCACCAGGTGTAGACCAGTCAGCTCTGCTTGGACCAGACAAGAACGTCTGGTGGTTGCCCAACCTCTTGTGCGTTGATGGTGGACACCTCCGTGATGCCCGCCACCTGAATCACTCCCTTGGAATCTTCTCTCAGGTCCAGGAAGCCTGACGACGGGTTCAGCAGGTCGCGGATCATCTCGTTGTAGATCTAAAACAGACAGACAGAGAAACACTCTTTCATTGTCATTGTACCGTTTTATATTTTGCATTCCATTGTTTGCAACTAATTATGTTATATTGTACCGTCTTAACACTTCCAACACCCTTATCTGTACTTGCCACTTTTTAATATTCTAATTTGTAATCATTCAGCATTGGGGAACAGGCAGGAAGAGGCCGTCACTGAGGAACCGTGGTTGCTCCAGGACGGCCTGGAGGTTCCTGCAGTTCCTCCACTGACAATGACGGTCAAGCGGAAGCGGCTCAAGGCCACATTAGGGCACTGCCATCCTGGAACAGCGACCACGACAAACTGACTCGAGCTCTGGTCTGTTCACAATTTGGATGTTTGCTCCATTATTCTTTTCCATGTTGGGCCATTGAGTCGGACTCTGCAGCCACACAGCACAGCAGTGTTTGCAGTCAGCAGCAGATTCTGCTCACGTGTTCAACAGTGCTGACAAACTCTGGAATCTTCACTGTTCTTTGTTTCTCAGTGGGGGAGCCGTAATACCATCAATTATCTTCAAACCTGTGTGTGAACCTTCAGAAGACAGCGTGTATATCAGCTTTGTTTTTAGCTTGGTTTTTTTTTTGTTATTTTTTTTGTTTTATTTTTGGCTCCTGAGTGAAAATATAAACCGACTCATTCATTGTGTCAGTTTACATTTTCATCCATCTGGAGGTTTTTGGATCAAAGCAGCAGCAGCAGCAGTCGGAGCCTCTTTCCTTCATGTTCACAGTGGGATTCCACACATGTGTGTTGGCTGGATCGGACATGTGAGAGCCGCAGCAGGTGCGTGCGTGCGCGCACGTGTTTGTGTGTGTGTGTGTGTGTGTGTGTGTGCAGGCTGTAAAACGCCTTTTAAAAGTCTTTGTGGCGATGCGGCGGCGGCGCCCAGGAAACGGCAAACAGCAGCAGCATCACGTGTCGGCTGCAGTTCAGTCGCGGTCGGAGTACAGACGGCCTCTTTAATAGGGACATTTCCACTGAGGAGCTTCAATAACATGGCAGCGGCCAGGCGGAGAACCACAGCGTTCCGAGCCACAGAGCGAGCGAGGCTACCCGGCGGGAACAATTCTGTCTGCCGGCCTGCTTTTATTGCCCCATTTTCATCGTCAGCCTCTCATTTATTTGTTCTCCTCCTCCTCCGTTCATTCAGTGTTCTATCAATCATCCACCTGCCTCCAAATGGCTCTGCCCCCCACCTCGTCTTTTTCCTTTGCCTGACACATTCAATGTTTTTTTTCTCCAACAAATCTGAAGCGTTCTTTTGTTCTCAGCTTGCTGTCATCCACAGGGGGAAAAAAAAAAGCTTTTAAGGGCCACCAAGAGTGATGATGCTTATAATTGACCAATCATTCTGCTGGATATGAAAGAAAAAAGTGAAAATACGGAGTCGGGCGGCTAATTTGCGTAAGCAAACAGGTGGCGAATATCAAGTGAGGCGGAAAACAGCAGCTTTATTTTTTTTGGCCCTCCATCATCCTCTAAAGGCTTCTGACGGTCAGACCAGAAACAAGGGGCCCATTAAGGCAGAACATTATTAATAGATCAATCTTGATTTTTATTTCTATTAATTTATGTGTTCATTAAACTTTTTTTTATCTGTCTTTTTTTCTTGTCCAAGCAGAGTGGAGGTGAGAAATAAGCCCTCTTTTGCATTTTTCGTCTCTTCCTGCACTCTATATCATTTATCTTGTTGTCCAAATAAAAAGTCTTCATACAGTATGTGTACATGGCCCAATGTTATTGGGTGAAGAGGTTAGAAGAGACTCGAACCTCCAGGTAGGACATGGAGACGCTGTACAGCATGTCGTCGCTGGTCTCCTCGATGGCACGGAACAGGTCGTTGAGGGTCCGGACGTAGATGCCCGGCTCCTTGTCCGTTCCCAGCATGGTGTAGGTCTTCCCACAACCTGCAGACAGGGAAAAAGAACTCAGCTAGAAGGTCTCAAATCAAGGGAATATTCTAGTTCTTCTTCTTCTGAGTGGACAGTCTCCGTTAGACTCCAGGAAGGAGACACATTCTTTGCTAAAAAACACAGCTCATTAAATCCGCCCTCTGTGATGTCACAGTGGGCAATTAGTGATCCCACCCCCGGCAAGATGTTGGTAGAATGTCAGACCTTCAACAGTAAAACAGTCCAACCGACCTCTGGTGACAGCAGATGTTGCAAATAGCCAAGGAAAAAAAAAGTGTGTTTGTTGCTTATTGGAAAACCGAGTGTTCCCTTTTTCAATTTGTGGTGTGTTAAGAACATTCTGTAATCAGCACACGCACACACACAGACACACACTAGACATCACTGTGCTGTTCTTTCTCCTTGACACACTGCAATTTTCCTGTCACCAACATGTGATTGGTTTCATTTCAACGGCACCATCGCACACCAAAGATCATTTTGTGTTCAGCTGGACACACACACACACACACACACACACACACACACACACACACACACACACACACACACACACACCTACCCGTGGGTCCGTAGGCAAACACGGTGGCATTGTAGCCTGAAATCAGCCCCTCGATCAGCCCTTTGGTTGTCGCTCTGTAAACTTCCTCCTGCACAGGAAGTAAGAGGGTCACTCTCACAACTCTCTCTGATGAAAAACCACTTGGATTTGACTGGAACGTGGAGCCACCTGGTTGGCCGAGTAGTCGAAGGCCACGTCAAACATGTACGTCTTCTCCCTGGAGCGGTTGGCACGCAGGATGTCGTCGGGATCCTCCATGGGGTCCATCAGCACCACCATCTAGCAGCAGGCCGCAGGAAGTAGGAAGTAGGAAGTAAAAGAGAGACGGTGAGTCTTCACACTCATTCAGCCAACGACCTTCTATCAGTTCGACATGCTGGAGTCAGTCAGACACAGGTTCCTGAGCCGAGGGTGACGATTTAAATGGAGGCACAGCCCAGATTGAAGGTTGAGTGATGATGGAGAAGTTTGGAAATGCATAATTTTCTTGCTTCCTTCTGTTAGTTTCTACTGTTTCTTTGGATTATCGTATGTGTCTGATGTCTTCATGCAAACAAAGGTAAAACACAAAAACCCCAAAACTAAAACAAAAAAACAAAAACAAACAAACAAAAAAATCCTGATTCACTTCGTATGCGTTGCTTTTCAGCTGCGGCTCTTCGCCAGTAGGGGGCATTGTAACCCCCTCAACAAACTAAAAAAAACAAAAACTTTGCTCCAACGGCATTCACAAAGTTGAAAAATGCACAATTTGCACATAAAGATTAAAAATAATCTATTTCCATTATTTTCACATTTTAATTGAGTTTTTACCTTCTTATATATTCTAGGATGTATTTATCAGACATGTTATGCTCAAGATACAATCTTTCTCCACTGTTTCCGTCTACAGTCTCAGCAGTCAAAAGACGAAGAAAACGTATGAGAGACAACTCGATGACGAAAAATGACAGTTTCCCTGATTGGTGGGTGGCTGATAGCGTCCAGTGATGGATCACAGACCCACTGCGGTGTATAACTACACATACACATGATAATCGTCTGCCACCACTGGGCCTAAAGAACAAGAACCGTCAGCTAACGTCAAAGAGCACAAAGAGCGCTGACGTCTGTGTGTGTGTGTGTGTGTGTGTGTGTGTGTGTGTGTGTGTCTTTCAATGTGACAGCATGAACAGCATAATAACACTGTATATGATGTGTTCCATCTACAGTTGTCAGAAGATGACTGAAGGACAACACAGAATTAACGAACACAATGACACAACAACACAACAACACAATGCAGTTGAGTTGTGCTCGCTAAACACCTCATGGACAGAAGTCACTTTCTTTTGACATATGCAAACAAAAAATAAAAAATAAATGATGAGGAGAATGTTACACGGCAACGTTATTGAGGTTTTCAACCAATAATCAGTCTGTCGGCTTGTCAAGTCGACTCTTCCTGGACTGGAGAAGACAGCCCCTCCCCTCCCTGAGCCGGAAGTGAAAACCCAACGTTGGGGCGGAAGGCTGCAAACAGAGGGTTAAATGTGCTACTTTCTCGGCTTATCTATTTTTTTTGGTAAATAAATATTGTCTGGAATACAAAAATGAAAAAAAAACAGATCTGAAAAATCAGGGAGTTTATTACCGTAATCATCTCTAATTCTCAGCCTCTAAAAAGGGGAAAAACCTCGAAGTCGAGACTTGACTTCCTCTCCAACACCAGCCAGCGGCGGCCCGGGGGGAGACTCTGTCTGCCTGGATACTTCTTTCTTTCTTTTTTTTTTTTTTAAGCCCGCAAGCTAATTTCAGTGGGGAGCCTGGAGGGTCCTCAGAGGCTGGAGCAGCCTCCTGTTTGATGAAGCCCTCGGCCACTGAGCCGCTCACTTTGAAGCCTCTCCATTGAAATTCAAGAGCGACGGCGGCCGATGAGAGGGAGGACGAGGAGGACGAGGAGGGGAAGTTGAAAGCGCCACCGCCGGCGCTTCTTGTTTGTTTTCTCCGTAGGATTTTTCTGCTGTTCTCCACCGGAGGTCGGATCTCCAGAGAGCAGCAGGTGGCGTCCCGACGCCCGCCCTCCCTTCCTCCACTTTTGGCACTACAGCTACTTAACTTCCTGCCTCGCTGATCGAGGGAAAGTCAAGAGGCTCTGAAAGCTGAAATAAACACCGCCTCAGGAGGACGCCGCTGTTTGAAAAGGGTAGCAGGAAGCTGATAAGGAAGAAAACAGCCTGTTTTCAGACTGGCTGAAGATGTCTGTGCTGCTCTGCACTGCTGGTGTTGGCCTTTGTTCCTAATGTGACATCAGACACTTTATTATGTGGCTCCATCTGGAAAAAAAATACTTGCAGTTGCTATTTTTGCAATGCTGAAGCAACACCATGCAGGTTGTTCTACGTTAAAACAATAGTTTTAAAAGATACATTTTGGTCTATATAACTTTGGCCTGGCTAGAAAATCCCACTGAAGAAATGGAAGAATAAAAAGGAAGAGACAAAAGGAGAAAAAATAGGAGCAGTCGAGCCAGGGAGAAGGGAAGCGTGTTCAGCTAGGGGGCGCCGGTCAGGCAAGTCAGTGAATATTTCCCTTGACATCGGCCATTTCCTGCTGCCACGACGCGAGACCTGACGTCAAGCCACCTGGTAATTGAGGATTGGCGGCAGCGCGGACGAGGTACAGGGTGAACGTGGTGGCGTCATGGCAACCGCTAAATGTGCCGCACGCGCTCCATCGTTTTCACGGAGTTGCACGGAAACCCAGATGCACAAACACAGGGTCATGGACGGAGGAGCGGCGAGGTGAGATGGGAGAGAGAAGGTTGCTTCCAGTCATCCCGGTTCTCCATACATCCAGCCTGCTCGCTGGTGCTATGAGCTCCTGTGTCCTCCTTGAGTACATCCATAAATGTTACTGCGGGACGTCCTCGTAAACTGTACTGTCACACCAGAACTGTCATCATCTAAAAGCTTTGGCTGAAGCTGCACATTTCTCACTTCTCACTACTTTTCCAAGAGGTCACTTACTTTCTTTTGAGTGCTTTATTCATTTTGCTACCTTAAATGTATGATATTATGTTATATTAAGGGATTGTTTAATAGCACTTAGGAAGCCTTGCCAAATTTGCATATTGAGAATAAATGATAAAAATTCTATATATTATAAAAAAAAAAATCTGAATTTTCTCTCCGAGTCATGGGTCTCTTCAGCACAGCGATGTCCATCCTGACATCCGGTCCTTCAGACGTCTGAGGCAGCGTGCGAGGTGCTGAACCGCAGGTCATTGGCACCTTTAATCTGGCCCTGCCCAATAAACAATGGACCTCACGTGCTGCAGACCATCAGCTGGGCCGCGACCGATAACGCCGTCGCTCCGAGCGTGAATTCACACATTGTCAATCCCATAAAATATTCACTCGCTCGCCGAGATCTGCCAAAGTCAAAACAACAGCTTGCTCACGCGGCGACGTGACACCAATTAGTTCGATGGTGTTATCTGAAGGCCGCAAGAGAGGTGGCGATAGCGCCCCCTTTGTCATCGAATGGGTGTCCAATCAATGGAAAGGCTGATGTTTGCTGGCTGACTCGCTCGGCCGTCTGGCTGATTAGTGCCCGGCGGCGGAGATCCATAATTCAGAGGCTGGTACAGTTTCAGCAGCTCCGGCTGGTGGCTGCGGTCTGATGAGGCAGGTGGCAAACGCTGCCAACGCTGCTGCTGCCGTTTGATTGGCTGGGGGTTTCATTACAGCTCAAGGATGACGAGCACACTCACAGAAGAGGGTTTTATATAAAGAGGGTTAAATGGAGCTATGAGTTCCTTTAAAAAAAGAATTAATGTATTATTTTGTCCCGCCAAATGTACTTTTCAGTTTCTTCTTTTTTCCGCTCTGTGAATTGACTTTCATCTTTTTAATCAACAGCACACATTCAAAATTGTTTAAATTGTCACAGTGTTTTACTTTACTGTTTTACTTTTAACATAAGAGAATGTTTCCAACAGGGTGGTTTTCCCTCCAGACCTCAGG
The DNA here is from genome assembly GCF_046127955.1 of Nelusetta ayraudi. Lineage (NCBI taxonomy): Eukaryota > Metazoa > Chordata > Actinopteri > Tetraodontiformes > Monacanthidae > Nelusetta > Nelusetta ayraudi. Next base: position 33,836 of record NW_027466221.1, read on the forward strand.
TGTGTGACTGTGAAGTTCGTTAAGCACCATCACCTGCTGCTTCTCTGCAGCCTTTCTCACAAACTCTGAAGGCTCTGTGAAGGTTTGTGACAGCAGAAGACTCTCCTCAGATAAACACGGATTTTCAGTCTCATCACGCACAGCTTCCGTCTTCTATCCTCTCCTGCACTCAGGGTCAGGGGGAGTTTGCTGGAGCTTATCACAACTGTCTTTGGGCGCAGACGGGGCTACACCCTGCACAGATGGCGAGGTCGAATTGAAAGACACACAACACCTTGCACTCACATATACACACACCTACGGCCAATTTAGAGTTCCCAGCGCACCTAGAGTGCATGTTCTTGGACTGTGAGAGAAACCACAAAGACACAAAGAATCTGCAAACTCAGGTTTCGAACCCACAACCTTCCGTGATGCGACTGAAATAAAACTATTGTGTTAGACTTTGATGATGGTGAAGTGAAGAACCCTGGAGGAGCCACTAACTGAGATCTTCAGACCTCCACAAAGACCAGACACTGAAGACACTTCAGAGCTTTCTGCTGCAACCCGACGACACCTGATGAAGCGGCATGCAAGTAAAGCATTCGCCTTACATCTGGTGTGAGCATCTAACCAAATAAATCTTAACTGAAAGAATAAATTATATTTTGAGCAGCTGGTGAATACTGAATATGAGACCAGGTTTAAAATCCTGACTTTTTGACCTTTGCACATTCACAGACTGAACAGAGGCAGATTATTAATCGCTGGTCACTGGTGAATTTGTTAGAGGAGGGGGAAAAGACAAACAAAGCTGTTGGAGCTGATAGAAACCATCAAGGAGGCCGGGAGCCCTTTCTATTTTTACCACAGACACTGTGTGTGTGTGCGTGTGTCTGTGCATGCGTGTGTCTTTGTTGCGATGCCAAATGAAGGTCGTGGGGGTCACTTCCGCCTCTGTCAGCCATGCATGTGTTGGCCAGATTAAGTAAAAAAAAAAAAAAAAAGAAAAGACGGGTTTTTATCTCAAGCATCAGAGTCATAAAGTGGAGGAAGCTCTGCTCAGACAGCGTTATATATGTTCCTCCCCTCTCCTCTTTCTCCTCCTCCTCCTTTCTCTCTTCCTCTCTGCTCTCTCCTCCACCACCTCCTCCTTCCCCTCCCCCTTACTTCTCCTGCTCCCTCTGCTCCTATTTCTCCACCTTCCTCCTCTTCACCTTTGTGTCTGGAATAAAGTGTTAAGAAAGTTACAATTGAGTTGATCCGTTTCTTTGATAAATTCTGTTTTTTTTTTTTTTTATCTTAGAGTCAACAGCGCCCAACCTCAGCCTCTCAGCCACTTCCTTCTCCAGTGGTTGGCACAATTCTTATGAAATCTGTCAGGGAGTTTCACTGTCTAACCAGCGACTGGGCTTCCAGTGCACATACCTCCACACACACACACACACACACACACACCTGAGGAGAAGACACTCCTCAGGCCATTGAACACACACCTGCGTGCTCTGTCAAAGATACCACAGAGGACAAAAGGGATGACGATCTCAGCAATCACGGCCGAGGTCGCGACCTTAAGAGGGCGACCTTTCCGAGCTGCTCTTTCAGCAACGTCAGTGAAGCTTTGGAAAGTCCGACGGGCACAATTGCCGCCCGGCTATCAGATAGAAAACCCCCGAGCTGCGACAATGCAGCTGTGTATCTGGTTTCAGGGACAGTCGGCCGTCGCAGGGCACCCGATACAGAGCCGCTCTTCATCCCGGGTTATATAAGACGGCCGGCGGCGGGTAAAGCAGCTCCACGTATACATACAGTCAGATATGCCTGGTGCCCAGTTCACAAGTGTCTGGATCTCCTGCAGAGACTCTGAAGGATCAGGACTCAGGCAAGAAAACTGTCTAATGTTGACGGATTTCAATCAATGAATCAATCAACTTTTTCTATCATGTTTGAAACTTATATGATGATGATGATGATGACGATGCTAATTCTTTTACAAAAGCCAATGTTTACAAATATGTATGTGTGTATATATACACACACACACATATACGTGTGCGTATATATATATATATATATATATATGTATATATATATATATATATATATATATATATATATATATATATACACATATATATATATATACAGTATATATGTATATGTATAAATACATAAATGTTATTGTATAAGTATACATAAAAATATTATCAAAATTAAATAAACCTAAATGCATAATAGTGGACTTGCCCTGGTGTGAAATAATTGTCACTAGGCAACTGAGAGTGATGCGAGGTGGACGTGTCATCATTGGCTGATTGATCGATAACAAAGAAGCCACAGTCGCAGCTTTTCCAGGAACTACAGACCAGAGCGGAGAGAAACTCCTGACTGGATTTAATTCACTGAGGAAATGAAACAATTGTTTGGTTTGTTTTTTTTCTTTCTTCTGCAACTAAAATGGAATAACACTGTGCATGAAATGCAGGTGGTGAAAATGCTGCAGCACCTCTCACACAAACCTCGGGCTCGTTAAAGACATCTCTTATGGACCTGGTGGTAGTGAGGTTTAATGGATCTATTTCCACACGGCACCGAGGCCCCTCCACCACTAACGAGCCTGCTAATGGCCACGCAGCACTGAACAGGGATATTCTGAGGTGTGTGGGGTCATGATGCTGCTTTCTCCATCTGATATCTCACAGTCATGATGTCGTCTTTGGTGTGAGGCACAAAGGGAGCCATTCGCTATTTCAGGGGTTGCTTTTTTATTCTTGTTCATTTGGCCAAACCAAACAGTCTCTTGCTGGTTTTAAAAAAGTAGGTCGGCCAGATTTATTACAGAATTTTGTCAGCATAATCTGGTACGACACTGCGAATGAAGTCATCGTAATAAAGAATATTGAGACACGAGAACACAAAATTTGGTCCCAAAGAAATCTGTCAGATTTGTTTCCAAATTATTATTTTTTTTTTTACCTCTTAATTTTTTTTTCTTTGGTACAAATATATGAGATATCTACATCAGTCATTTATACATTTAATCTATTAATCAATTAATCCTTTATTCTAAAAATGATCAAACGTGGTGTTTTCCTGCAGACCTCCAGTGGTCTTTGTTTAGCATCTGCACGGTTCCAATCAGCAGATCACATGAGACAGACAGAATAGAATAGATGTTCTATATTGATCCAAAATTGGGAAACTACGCAATGCAGGTGTTTGGCGTTAAGGTAGTTAAGACTAAGTAATATATTTTCATTTTTTTCCTGTGTTGGGCAGCTGCTTCAAAAATAAATGAATGAATGAATGAATGGTTGAGTGAGTAAGGAAACAAGTATTCTATTCCACCCAACTATAGAATGTTATTCTGGCAAATGGAAAATCCTGATAGAACTGTAAACTCAGACTTTTCTTCTGTTGTGATTACTATATGAGACTTGTATCAGCTTCCCTCTGCTTTTTGTCAAGGCTACCTTTGGTTTCTGTTCTGCTAATATAATTAGCTTTGCCAGCCGCTGTGTGAATGATGTCAGCGGATGAACCTCGACAGACAAACAACCTGTTGTTAAGACCGGAGCTGCAGAAAAAAAAAAAAAAAACCCTCGGAGACTTAAAACCCCAGACACGATGTTTACTGTCACGTCATTAGCAACTCTAACACCAACACTGTTTTTTTTCTGCAC